>NC_083772.1:45682473-45779973 GCF_963514075.1 Conger conger | reverse complement strand
GGGCAACAACGTTCTTTTGAATTTGAGGGTTACGTCATCAGGGAGGTAACCTGCTACAAGCCTTCACTTTCACTGCACTACACCATGCTTACTAGCGAACTAGCTGAGCTAACCACGCTACACTCGCATTTGTATGAAATTTTATCTTGATACTGTAGTTAGTCCTTACTGACATTGCCTATTTGCCGCGTGTACCGGAAATAATGTTCATGGCTGTACAACCATTTCTTTGTAAATTGTACCTTATCCAACCTGTTCTGTAGTTTGTTCTAACAACCTTGAAATCTTATTTTTTGTTTGTAACTGGTCTGCTAAGTAAAATGTAATGTAAAACCCAAGGATCATCTTGAATACAATATTTTACAAAAGCGTGTGTGTGATAGAGAGAGAGATCGGAGAAGGGCAGACTCTAAAACATTCTGTGCCATTAAGAGAGCTGTCTCGACCTGAGACAGTAAATAAGACGGATGGAGAAGGGCGTCAGTTTGACTCTGATCTGTCCTCTGAGCGAGCCTGTGTGTCCTCTCCTGTTCACACTGCCCACAACAATAAACACTGTCTGCTGAGGCCAGGGCCTCCCCACACATCCCAGACCACAGCTCTGAAGCCTACAGTACACAAATCACACATTCACCCACACGTATGACGCACACAGACACACACACACGCACGCACACCCACATATGACACACACAGACACACACACGCACACACACGCACACGCACGCACACACACACATGACACACACAGACACAACACTCTCTGAAGAATGTGTGAATATTTCAGAACATGGTTATCTGTGGGAGTAGGGGGTGTGATCTTGTGGCATAAATCAGGCCACCAGCATACAGATGTGTCTTACAGGGGAAGGAGAGATGCTGCATTAATGTCAGTCACATTATGGAAACCACAGTGGGTCTGAGCAACCTTTTGGTTGTTTGTATTCCTTATCTTGTGTGGTGACAACTTGACGGCCATTTTGTGTTTGAGTGACCCCTCCCCACTCCACAGACATGCTCACACACACACACAGCTACCTCTAAAACACCAATGCTGAGCCAATGAAAAACAAGCACCAGTCTGGGCAGAATCCCACACCATATTTTATTTTATAATTGTTATATGGAGTTATAGGGTACTCTTGTTTCTTCCCGTTAAATTTGTGTGCCATTAAAATTAAGTAGCTGTATAATTCATTCTTTACTCTTCTTAACTTTGGTCACCCTGGACATCCTTCAACAAATACTTTGCATTTCGGTTAGCGCTTCTAGGCTGCAAAGTCAAGGACAAAATTTTTAAAGAGTGAGATTTGCCATAAAGCTTTTAGGGGCTGAGCTATTGCCTTTTTATGGTGGGACAGAATGAACTAATTCAGCTGCCTGCACAGTAATTCATCCTTCGGCACTGTGAATAAGCAGTCTTGTGTCAGCAAGACAAATTATTCAACGTGCTAATGTTGAGCAGAGGGTATGCAGGACGGTGTGGAAGCCATGGCGGAATATCTTTTCCTAATAATAATACATTACCCTGCTCTGATATTTGTTAAATTAACTTTAAATAATTGAACTAATGATACCGCTTGGCAACATGCAGCCACTGTGTGTATACGCACATTTGCACATTGTACATTATAGATTTAAGTGTCAGAATTTTCATTTGCGGCAATCAAATTACATACTGTAGAAGAGAACAGGAAAGAACGGAAGAGAACAGAATGTGAGCACTGTCTATTTTCAGGTTTTCGAGAGCAGAGTTTCACCTTGATCCAGACTGGATGAGCCATGGGTCTGAGACTGAATCCTTTCCTTCAAGTCCTTTGGTTTATGCCTTTGGGCTGTCACTTGTTGTATGACGTGTTCTATAAAGATTGATTTTGGGCACAATGCATCACAATGGAATAAATGCCATGTCGCATGAAAGAATGACGTGTCAGGCACATATTTTGCATTCATTTCATCTTCATATCTTATTTCAGTACAGGGTTATAGGACAGTTATGTAGAGGGTGTGCACTATGTTGGGTAAGTTGTCACACTGGATTTTTCAGCAAATAAGAACACAACCAAGTCATCTGCCTTGCCTCCTATGAACTCCCATAAGCTCTGAACCTTAGTGCCACCATCCCACCTGTGCAGCATGGATGGTGCTTCTTCAGATGGATGACCACACTTTTAGAAGGTTGACCCCTGACCAGTTTGAATTCAGATGACCATCTGATGATGGTGGTTCCACCTCCATACCCCTGGTGAAGAAGCTGTTTATGTGTTTTATGTTACCTTGCAAACCAGAACTCCTTCCGGAAGTTTCCCTTCTGTTCTGGAAGTGATCGATGCCACCTGTATGCCACATAAGAGTCCAATGCTAAGGGGAGGTGGCTATCTTAATAGAAAGACAGAAAGATCTTGTTCCACTTTAGGGCATCGTGGATGACCATAGAACATCTTAGCAGGCCCCCCAGGGAAAGTGCTTAGAACATCCCTTTCTACGACTCTTGGGGGGAGAAGCTGGCAGAATATAAACTGCAGGGGGACAGAGCTTATAGTAGTCATGTTGTTCATTCATCACCACACCTAAAACATGGCAGAATATAAACTGCAGGGAGACAGAGCTTATAGTGGTCATGTTTTTCATTTATCACCACACCTAAAACAGATAACGCTGCCCTTTCAGCAACAGATGTCAAGCAGAATGCCAGAGCAAGTCGTGGAAAAGTTGTTGTTGAACAAACCTTCGGTCCTGAAGCTTGTTGTTGAGTCGTTTGTTCACACCGTACCTCCACACAGGACGCTCAGGACAAAGATCACTGACGCTGAGACCGCACTTAAAAATGCAACTCTCAGGTATCTCACACTCAGCCTCATCATCGTGCCACACAAGAAACCTGCACACTTCACAATGTAATTACTGCTCCTATGCACCCGAGTGATGAGCATCCCCTTACCTCCCCCAGGGAGGAGGATGAGTAAATGCGCATATTTACACACACAGCCTTTTCTTTGGCTATAGATTGTCCATATAAAACTCTACCAGCAACAACTTTGCCTGGTTATTGCTTTGTAAAATGTGATTCATCTTTGGCAGGCTGTAAACCAGGTGAGGAACCTCTTCAGAAGCGGGCAGGTGGCCTCCATACCTTCCTCGCCAGAGGTATGGTCTGTGTTTTAAAGACATTCATTCCCACCCAAACTACCATTTCTGACATTATAATGTCGTTTTTCATTTTAATGTCGCAATATTGTGAGCACCCTGTACTCAGCCTTATGATCTATAAATATGCAAAACCCTTGTCTGCAACAGTCAGAAAGAAATAATTTGCTTAAACTTTCACACGGATGTATGGAAGAAAGTCATTTAATTTACATTTACATTTAATTTAATTTACTGTATGCATTTAAATGGCTGGGCTGGTGAGGGTTTATTTGCATTCATTCCTTTTTTCAGCCTACTGTCACTATGGTAACAGGATATACCGTTTGAATGTGTTAAAACTCACAGTTCTATCTGTATAACATATTTTAAGATGCCATGGCTTTACTGACAACAGTTCCTTATTTTGCTACATATGGCTGGTAAAACAAGTGTGGGGGGACCTCACCTTCTCTGGATTTTGGAAATCCACATACTGCAAGGAATACGGTAAAGTCAGTACCTTTTCAGCTGATCAGGAGACCAAATGCATAACAACTCATTCTGAAAATGTGCCAACTCGGAGAAACATTGATGGTGTCGATTGTTTTCTGAGAATTTGTCTGGAGGAATTATCATTGTTGTCCATTTTGCCGTTGTATACTTGTATACAAAAGTACTTGTACATACAAATGCTGTTATGTATGTTTTGTACAGACTCTCTCAAACACGATGAGCTTGTGTAAAACCATCTCTGACCAGTGTTTGTAATTTAGCTGCAGAGATAATGTGTTACCCCCAGCCCCATTCTGTCTAACTTCAGCTCATCAAAGAACCGACTACGGGCATGTTATTGAAGTGACGACTAAAAAGCATTTTAGCTGATGACATCACGTTTCCACCGGCCTATAATTTCTTAGGCTTGCATAAAACAACACAGCATTTTTTCGCCAGCGTAATGAAACTGTAGCATTTTAAATATGCATACAGAGTCTGTTGCACTTAAGCAAAAACGGTTCTTGAGATTTTATATAAATGTTGACGTATCACAACAAAAAAATTATTTTGCGATTCCTACGTGTAAATAGAGGACTTCCTTTGAGGAGTTCCAAGGAATCTCTCGTCTGAGTTATTTCTGAGGAAAACATTGTTGCCAACACAATAGAGGGCATTTTCAGTGATGTGACCCCATTTTATATCGATGAGCATCTAAATACATCCTCAGTGTAGCAGCCTGAGCAGTCATGTTACATTGTTATTTTGGATGTCAGTTTCCAGTAAGCTGGTTCACTGACGATCCTAGATTCCCCACTCCTAAACCCCAAGAGGAGCCTTTTCTCTGTAAGGTGGTGGAAAGTATATAAGTATATATAATTTTGATATCATGTCCTGATTTACTATAACCTAATTCATGTAGATAAATAGTAGCATGTTTATTATTTGCCAAATTATACAATGTAATGTAGCCATCTTATAGCCATATTTAAAATTTATCTCACCAGTGTGTAATGGGTATTCAGTTGTGTCTATGTATTTGATGGTTTTTTTCTGTAATCATCTCAAGGCAAACTTCGATTTTGATAGAAGATAGCACATTTTTGAATAGAGTGTTTGATTTTGTCATGGACAGTTGAGGTTTGTACAGATCGGTGTGATATTTTTGATTTTGTGTTTTCCCTTTCAGGGAAATGGAGCATCATTTCGGGAAATGTGTCTTAGCTTTAGGGGAAAAACTGCTTGCTTTTCTGGTTACGTCCTGTGTCTCAGATTACAGATGGCCTGCTTTGGAGAAGTTCTGTGTGTTGGTTAATGGACCAGTCTAAAGCCTCTCAGCGTCCTCATCATTAAACACCCTGTTTTAGACATGGCTTCAGCTCCTGTGGCTGTCGTGGGCTTTATGAAAGATGCAGTGTTATTGATGGGCCTCTCCATGCAGCACGCTCGTCAAAATGCTCCCGAGCTGTCAGGGGCCATTACAGATCAGAGCTGTCTCCGCTGTGAAGAGTGAAGGAACGTGGCCCGCATGCCATTAGAGCCCGAATGGCATTAGGGCCCACGGCATTCCCGACAGGCACATTTCACCCCCCTCCCCCTTGTAATGTCGGAAGAATGAAAGGCTATCAATCAGTCAACAGTGTCCAAAACGGGCCCCCGCTTTCTCTCTCTCTCTCCCTCTACAGTCCCCTGGAACGAGGGGGACTCGTAATTGATGTGCAAATTAACCCCCGAACAGAAAAATAAAAAATCCCAAAGGTGATGGTAGAACGCAATCACGGGAAAACAAAGACTGCTGTCGTCCCTATCCTCCCCAGAATCTGAAGCAGGGGGCGCCGGGGGGGGGGGGGGGCGGGGCCGTGAGGGAGTACGGTGACGTCAGTGCCACAATGTGGAGATCCGTCTTGGAGGAGGAAGCAACACTGTGGCTGCTCTGAACAGCGCAGAGGACTGTGGGGAGTGTGTTGTGTGACAGTGCCAAGCCTAATTGCATGGGTTTTGGTTGAAAGGCTCCGATGGTCTCCCGCGACGCCTGACCCCGTACTCCAGCTTATCGACAGGCTGGGAATGGCAGACCTGAGGCAAATGCATGATCGGTCGATGGATATTGCTGCATTGTCACCAATATTATCACTCGACGTTGTTGCTCATACAAAGTATTAACTGAGAAGGCATCGCCAAAGTGCAAGCTCAAGACAAGCTAGTTGGTGACGCTTCGCTAAAGATAATTACAGATGAGTACATTCTATAATAAGGTTGTCATGACAGCTCAGCCAGCGATGGGGGGAAGTTCAATACCATTTATGTCTCAGAGGAAACATAGCATGTTTTTCCCTGACACCGCCAGCAGTGTGATCAAGGCTCGCTGAATTCTTGGTGATTACCTGTGACCAGGAGAGCTGCTGAGGGATGATGAAGCAAGGTATGCAATGGGGATCGCATGGGCAGCCTGGAGCAGGGTTGGGGATGGGGATCACATGGGCAGCCTGGAGCAGGGTTGGGGATGGGGATCACATGGGCAGCCTGGAGCCTAGTGGCTAAAGTACATGACTGGGACCCGGTGCAGTCACGATAAGATCCCTGTAGCTGTTGAGCCCTTGAGCAAGGCCCTTAGCCCCGCATTGCTCCAGAGAGGAATATTCTCAGTCCAGTCAGAAGTCTTTGGGGTAACCGTGCGTCTGTGGAGGCTTTGAGGGTGCAGTTATTTCATGTCACCTGCTGGACAGGTTCTGTCACTGTTTAACCGGTCCAATAGCCCGAATAGTTTTAAATCATTAACCCCATAAACGCTGCCCCCTTGTGGTTGAGTCGTCGACATCCCAAATTATTGTTGTGTTCATATTTGGTTAGCTCAGCTAGTTCGTTAGTAAGCATGGTGAAGTGCAGTGAAAGCGAAGGCTGGTAGCAGGTTATCGCGACAACACTCCCCGATGACGTAACCCTCAAATTCAAAAGAAAGGGGGTGTCTCGGTGGCGCAGCCTGCAGAGCACAAACCGCATGCTCATTGTGAGCCGCGACATCAACGGTTCGAATCCGACCGTCTGACAATTTGTCACATGTCTTTCCCTCTCTCTTGCCCCCATTCTTCCTGTCTCTATATACTGTCCAATAAAGGTGAAAAAGGCCTAAAAAATATCTTAAAAAAAAAAATTCTAAAGAACGTTGTTGCCCTTGGCTAGAGGCGAGTTCGTCTTTAGCTGACTGGTAACTCGTTCGTTCAACAAATATTTGGACAAGTGGTTCAAATCCTACCACGGACTCAGGCAATTTCTCGCCTGTTACAATAACATAAACTGCAATGTAATAAAACCATGAAATAGTAATGCCAGATTGTTAAAGATACTCTCCGCTAGCGAAAACAGTAGATTAGATGCTTATCAGCCTCTTATTTGTAAAACAGGGCAATAGAATTCCAGCCTCCCCCACATCATGCTCACGGTTTATAACCCTGACCCTCAGTACTAGCTACCATTTCTCTTCATCAATAATTAATGTTCCAATATGTCACGAAGCTGGCCAATGCTTTGGCAACCAAAGGTTTTAAAAATGACCAGATCTCAAAAATCTAAAAATGTATTTGCGAGAAATGTAGGCGTTGAAACTGACACTGTAATCTGAATTACTTGGGCACATTTGGGGTTGCAAAATACTTGGCTACCAGACCACCCAAACCTTGTCGCAAAAAGGATCAACCCCAATTAATCAGTACAGCACAGCTGACCTTAAATAGGTCCGCAACAACACCAGAACACATTCCAATGAAGCAAATACCTGCAAGACAGCATTCACTCTTATTCAATCAAGTAATGGAACTGGTGACTAAAGCTTTGACTTTTATGTTAAAGGAGCACTGTCACGCTTTTTTCAGTTGAGCTTATTTGGATGAATTATGTGTGTAGACATTTTTTAAATCACCGTCCTAAATCTGGGGCAGAACTTCTAAGGGCAAACACATCCAGTGACGTCTGTTTGGCTTGAATCTCCAGCCTGCGTTACCCAGAAGGCAATGGGCGCTCAAACGCCACCCTTGAATGCAGAGACTGGTTTATGGACATTACATTACATTAATGGCATTTGGCAGATGCTCTTATCCAGAGCGACGTACAAAAAAGTGCAAAGTGCATACCCATAACCAGGGATAAGTATGCTGAAAGATCCTAGAGGGGAGTACAATTCCTTCTGCTACCAGTACAACAAAGATAAGGACCAGGGCCTATTTAATCATCATTCTATTTATTTATTTTTTTATAGTAATACCGCAACACGCAAATGAATAAACTGCTTACCTAGCCAAACAAAAGTAGTAAAGGTATCATCCTAATACACAAGTAGATAACACAGGTAAAGACAACAGTTAAGGTTTACAGGGAAGCAGGGAGGGACAGGGAGAGCTGCTGCTTGAAGAGGTGCGTCTTCAGTTTGCGCTTGAAGATGTGAAGAGATTTTGCTGTTCTGACCTCCACGGGGAGTTCGTTCCACCACCGTGGAGCCAGAACAGACAGTAGTTGTTGTGTGTTCATAGATGTTCTTCTGCATACCACTGTTGTAATGTGTGGTTATTTGCGTTACTGTCACCTTCCTGTCAGCTTTGAACAGTCTGGCCCTGTCTCTGATTAACAAGGTGTTATCTCCAGAACTGCTGCTCACTGGATTTTTATTTTTTTTGCACCATTCTTTGCAAACTCTAGAGACTAGTGTGTGTGAAAATCCCAGGAGATCAGCAGTTTCTGAGATACTCAATCCACCCTGTGTGCCACCAACCATCATTCCGTGGTCAAAGTCACTTAGATCACAATTTTTCCCCATTCTGATGATTGATGTGAACATTAACTGAAGTCCCTGACCCATATCTACATGATGGTGTGCATTGCACTGCTGCCACACAATTGGCTGATCAGATAATCGCATGAATAAGTAGGTGTATAATGTCACAGTAGTCTGGTAGAGTCTTTGCTTATTGAGAAAAGCAGGATTTGTTTCAGGTAACATGTAGCTAATCACCCTGTACCTGCATTGTCTGTGTGTGTGTGTCCTTACTCTGTGGAGAGAAAATGGGATGGATGAGATGGAGTTGGAAGTTAAATGATGACATAATTAGGAGACATGCCAGAGGTGATGTAGGTAATCTGGATTCTTATGGCAAGAAGCAGTTTATTTCCAAGACATCTAACCTTTGAACAGAACAGCAAGTTTATCACAGAGACCTTTACCAACAACCTCCACTGGCTGCCTGTTATGGCTCATATCAAATGTAAAACTTAATCAAGGGATCAGCCCCTGCATATATTTAATCACTTATCAGAACCTATACACCAGCAAGACCCCTCTGTTCCACTTCTTCAGGACACCTGGCACCTCCCCCATGCCGCACCTGCACTTCTCGGTCACGACTGCTGTTGGTCACGGTGGTGGAATGACCTTCCTGTGGATGTCAGACCAGCAGAGTCTCTTACCACTTTCAAGCGCAGACTGAAAACGTATCTCTTTTCCCTCCCTACCTCACCACCATGACTAGCCTTGTATATGCCGTAGAGTATAATGTCACTTATATGTAGTTATTGTTGTACTCTCGGTATTCTAGCTGCCAACCGTGGTATGCTAGTTCGTAAGTTGATGTATTCTTCAAGGGTTCTGATTGTATCTGTATGGTCACGCGAAGACTCGGAGCCACACTGTCCTCTCGGGTCCTCATCGCACTTGTCCCTGTGTTCGATCTGCACTTCATTGTACTTCGCTCTGGATAAGAGCGTCTGCTGAATGCCTGTAATGTGATCAGCAGTTACATTACATTTCCTGTAATGTAATGTAATCCCTTTAAGTGCCAAGCAGTGCAGGGGTGACGGGAACCGGTGTGTTACACTGTCTGTCTGCTGGGGTTAGAGCCGGCAACCTCCAGGAACGGCGCTGTATTCAGAAGAGTGGCACAGCCTTCCGACAGGCCAGTAGGAGAAGGTGTGGATAAGTAGCAGGGGCGCTCTGCGACGGCTCTCCCTTGGAGAGGGACGGACTTCACTCTGACTACCCAATCCCATAAGACACAGGTCTCCGGCATTAATATTCATGAGCTCATTCATATTCATACCACCCCCTAGCTCCTCTGCACACCACACTATAGAACACTGCATGTCACTGAGGAGAACTGGGACAGTGCACTGCATTGTGTGAATATAATGTGTGAATGTTTATTGCTCTCTCTCTCTCTCAGTTCAATTCACAATGGTGTACTGGCTTTACATACAAAACAGTACCGCAGGCTAGAAACAGAGGAAATCGAATATGCTGCGAGAAAAGAAACCCTTGTTAGGTTTGAATATTTTGTTAAGGAGACAGAAAAAAATAAAAAAAACGAAGCACATCAAGTTATACTCTATGTAAATATATCAATAACGGACAATATTTTTTTCTTTATTTGATGAACTTTTTAAGTTGCGTAGATTCTATGTTTATCTGTATCTGCATAAGTTCCTAGCATTTTTGTTCCTTGTTACCCTCTGTGCTTACCGTAGTCTGTCTGTCCATTCATTCACTATCACTCATTCATCTCACCTGTTCTCCATTGAGTGTCTCCGCCTCCCACTCCATATATGGACTTCCTTCCTGTCACTCTATCATGTCCCTCGCCTGTTTCTCATTGTCTGCTTGTTAGTGTTCTATTTAAAGTGTCTTTGTTCAGTTCCCATTGCTAGTATCCTGTATTCTGAGTCCCTGCATATTCCTGTTCCAGTTCTAGCCCCCTCTTCCCTCTTCCCTCTTCCCTCTTCCCTCTTCCCTCTTCCCTCTTCCCTCTCCCTTCTGCTCTGTTTTTAGATATTCTGGTTTTTGAGAGAGAGAGAAAGAGAGAGAGAGAGGCAACACCAACGCAAAATAAATAATAAAAACTTTTTACCCTTCCCCCTCACAGGTTCTGAGCAAAAATGCTGCTTGGAGCTGGCTACTTTTCAAACACAGTGTATCAATCACACACACACAGTGTATCAATCACACACTCAGTGGTGTATCAATCACACACACAGTGTATTAATCACACACAGAGGTGTATCAATCACACAAACAGTGTATCAATCACACATGCAGTGTTGTATCAATCACACACACAGTGTTTCAATCACACCCAGCAGTGTATCAATCACACACAGCGGAAGTTGTAATCAAAAGTTAGACTATAATATCAAACATGGGAATAAAACTAATGCGTCCTTGTGCCACTGGTTAATTAACTTCTTTGAAACCTCTCATTAAGTCTAAACACAAAGAATAGTTTAATGCCAATGTTTTCAGAGCACTATTTGAACATTTGTTCTGCAGTAAGAATTAGATTTTTTCATGGAATGAAAACTCATCCATGGCATTTGATCATAGAAAGTTTTCAATTCAATCCAGTTTTATTTGTATAGTGCTTCTCACAGCAGACTGTCCCAAAGACGCTTTACTGAGTAACAGAAGGGAGGAAACATGGGAAATATCAGCCATAAGCCCCCAAATAGCACATGAGGTAAACAACTCCCAAGTAGGGGAAAAACACTCAAACAGTGGTGAGAAAAAACTCCCAAATGGGGAGAAATCTCGAGAGGAACCCGGCTATAGGGGGATGCCCATCCTCCACTGGCCTACAGGTTAAGATAGTAACAGTTCAGGTATTGAGCTAGCAGGTAATCCAGAAAGTCCACAGGATGGATGTAGAGTGTGCAGTTCAGAGGGGAGGGGGTGAGTCTGCGTTGGATGTAGAGTGTGCAGTTCAGAGGGGAGGGGGTGAGTCTGTGTTGGATGTAGAGTGTGTAGTTCAGAGGGGAGGGGGTGAGTCTGTGTTGGAGTGGTCCCATGGCTTAAGAGAGCGGGGGGGTGAGTTAATGATGTTCTTGTAATTCCTATCCTCACTTCCTGCACCTGAAGAAGTACAGGATTGTCTTTGCATTGGGCAGTTCTTCAGTAAGATAAGGTCATGACTTTAGCAATGAATGTGAGCACATTTTGTGTGTTCTGTTTTAAGCAGTGGGATATTATTACAGTGCTTTCACATTGATGAGATTATATTCTTCAGTTATAGGTGTGGATGCAGGATTTTGCTGCTGAAAAACACATCTGCGCTACGGCATGTAGCACTTTTCTTTGGCAGCGGTGCATAGTTTTACCAGCAGGTGTCACTAGTGTGCACTTGAGGCCTCGATAAATGAATCCATTTGTAAAACAATTGGCTGGAAAGCTTCAACGGTTCAAGAAGCATCGACTAGCCATCACTAGTGGAAACGAGCACACCAAGTACCCGGGTTAATTATTTACAGAAAACCAGGTGCATGTGTCCTTTCCACCAGCAGGCATGGCTGAGACAATCTGGAGAACGCGATTTACCCAAAGAGACCAGGGCAGGGAGTGTGGTGGCTTCCAACTTTGTGCAAGCATCTTTTTAGATGCAGTGAGGCCATACACATTTTTGAGGTAGATATAAAGCAATCCTCAAATTATGTGCCCCAGGGGGCCCTGTCAGTTTCCATTGCAAATGTAGGTAAAAGTAAAATGATGTATCAGGTAGGTCATATTGTGATTTGAAATCCTGGAATGTACAGGGGCCATTTTGCTCAAGAATGTCAGCAAAGGAGTGAATCCCTGTGTTCTCCATTGAGGAGATGAGAGAGAACAGGAGTCTGTGTTCTCCATTGAGGAGATGAGAGAGAACAGGAGTCTGTGTTCTCCATTGAGGAGATGAGAGAGAACAGGAGTCTGTGTTCTCCACTGAGGAGATGAGAGAGAACAGGAGTCTGTGTTCTCCACTGAGGAGATGAGAGAGAACAGGAGTCTGTGTTCTCCATTGAGGAGATGAGAGAGAACAGGAGTCTGTGTTCTCCATTGAGGAGATGAGAGAGAACAGGAGTCTGTGTTCTCCATTGAGGAGATGAGAGAGGACAGGAGTCTGTGTTCTCCACTGAGGAGATGAGAGAGAACAGGAGTCTGCTAGCAGTGTATAGTTACGTAACATGGGAGTGGCTGAAGGGTCTTTGTATTTGTTTCCTGACTTTTTCCCCAAATTGTGAGAAGATATGAGATTATGGGCCTGAAACACTATTTTCTTATCGCAGAGGAATAGGTCAGTGGATTACATCCTGAAGTCTGTGGGGAGATACCAGTCTTTCTTCAATAGGTCACCAGGAGACACATTAGGATGTATCCAAGTTGTAATTGGGCATGAGATAAAAGGCCATGTTTTATGTTGGGTGTTGTTAACACATCGGTTTAATGGACTGCCTGAGCCAGAGGCTCCAGAGACAGAGCAGACAGAGGAGTGAGAGCCCCAGAGCTCCTGCCAATGGGGAACGGCGGAGAGCAAATATTATTTGAGAGAACCATTGCAGAAGGTTTGGTATACAAAACTTTGATCATATGTATGAAATCAGTTCCAAAACACATGTATTCCAAAACCACCCAGAGAGACCCCAGTGTACAGGTATACCTAATAAAGTGGTCTGAGTATATATTGAAACACTAACTGAAATGTGTGAAATATCATGTTGAAAAAAATCAAAGGCAGACAGTAGAGACTGGATTGGCCATTTCAGCAATCCCGTCAGTGGAGACAGATGAAAGTGGGTAGAATGAGACATTTGTAATTTGCCTATAATCTATAAACAGGCCAATGTTCAGGACACTGTAGGTTATTACAAATCTAGAACACACAAAGCTTGAACAGATCTTTAAACAGAGCTGTCCAATAAGAACTTGATTAATTCATTAAAATATACACAAAAAGCACCAACAGATTCTCTTGACACAAAGAAGAGATTTATTTACTTAAACTCCATCAATTCTATCGCGCATTTGTCATAAGCCAGAGATCCATTGGTGTGTTCAATGTATCTCAACTATATTAAGAACAAGCTGCAAAACCAATTTGGATTGATTTTATGGACTGGGAACTAAATTCTCCCTGAAGGATTTCATCCACAATGATGTATTTGATGCAACAGTCTGTGCATCAAATACAGCAGCCGAGGAAAGTGGAGCAATGCAATTAGAGAGTCGGGTGGCTCTCATCCACAGATACAGGAAGTAACACATACAGGACAGGAATGTAAACTCTTCTCTAAAAAGTGACAGAAGAAAGTTCGGTTCTTTAAAAAATGATCACATTCTGATGGTTGATGTGAAGCTCCTGACCCATATCCGCATGATTTTATACATTGCACTGCTGCCACATGATTGGCTGATTAGATAATCGCATGAATATGTAGGTGTACAGGTGTTCCTATTAAAGTGCTCAGTGAGTGTATATACAAACGTCTCTACATCTTGTCTGACCATAGTCAGCTTCAGGGAAGTTTGACCTGACTTAGAAACTCCATGTTCAGAAGGCACTGATACCCAGCCGAATTCTGTAACTCCATAATAAATTGTCCATTCATTCCGCTGCATTAAGTGAGTGAAGATACAAACAGTGTTGATTCTGTGGAGCAGATGGTATTTCTTTGCTAGCTTGTTTGTATCCACAGTATTCCCAATTTAGCTGCTGGAATCAATCCATTCAAAACTGTATGGAGTTGCAATTATGAAGCTACTAGACAGTGCCTTACCACAACCAAAATTGCGATGCTCTTAAAGCCACAAAACACATTTTCTAACATTCTGTAGTTTGTACCTACTGAGATTGAAATTCCTAAGTGAAGGAAGTAAATGTAGCCTATGGGGAAAATGGGAGTTATATTTAACATCGCTTCTGGTTTCACAGGAGAGCTGTTTTATCTAATGTAATGTTGTATATTATTCATTAAAACTGACAGAGGGTCCAGTTCCATTCCTGCGCTGACAGGCACGGGTCAACCTGTATAGTTTCAGCCACACATACTCCCCCTGAGCTCCATCCGGGTCGGGCTGAACCGGGGCCGCACGGTCTCCGAGCTCCATCCGGGTCGGGCTGAACCAGGCCCACACGGTCTCCGAGCTCCATCCGGGTCGGGCTGAACCGGGTCCGCACGGTCTCTGAGCTCCATCCGGGTCGGGCTGAACCGGGCCCTGCCACTCCTGTCCCCCTTCAATCGATCTCCTGCCGCTTTGATAAGTGACGAGTCCAACAGAATAATCACCGCAGAACTACTGCAGTCATTCCTTAAAAGCAAGGTACTTAACCTTGTCGGTATTTTTCACAATTGGTATTCTTTAGAATTTGCAAGACCTGTCCTTTGAAAAGAGTAGTTTAAAGAACACACATTCAGATGTTTGCATGGTCGTTGTCTGGTCCAACTCAAGTACAATTACACTGAGAATAAGAGCTCCAGATGGAGGAGAGTGACCAATCACACTTCATCCCTTTGTGTGATGTCTTCAGAATCGACTAATTCTTGTACAGAATGTAGATTTGGAAAATCAGTTTTGTGTTTCTGTTTGCCAGTGCATTATGACAGCACTGATCCATGTTACAGGGTAACTGCATTGTAAGATTATATGTTTTCAGTTAGGATTTTTATGTATTTATTTATTCATTTATATTAATGTATTCAAAAAAAGTAAAACCTAAAGTTGTTTTTATTTTTCATTCTGAAAATAAAGATTAAACATTATCTCTAAAAATGTATGAAGAGTAAGCTAACATCGCTCTGTGGAGTCCCCATGGGACTGACTGGTTTGGCATCTCAAATCTCTGCTCTCAGAGCAAAACACTCCCTCTGCCTGCCCTTCACACCAATGTCAGCTCTTTCTCTCTCTCTCTTTCTCTCTCTCTCTCACACTCTCTCTCTCCCACTCTCTCTATCTCTCTCTCTCACTCTCTCTCTCTCTCTCTCTCTCTCTCTTTATGGTGGCAAATCGGTGACAAACTCAGAAGGTGTTCTCAGTTTTTTTTTTTCTGCGCTCAAATGTGATCTCATTTTGACAAACGGGGGCTTTGTTGCATTTGTGTCCAAAGATTTCATTGCTTATTCATTGACTGGTGCTCTGTGTCAATATCAATGCCATTGGAAATGTAAAACAACAGAGATGTGCAGCACACAGATGTACAGATGAAAATAGGCTAGTCCATCGTGTTAGTCCAAACAATAATAAGAGATCATGATTCCCAATGTCTTGAACATGATTACACACAGGCTAATTACCGGTATAGGCAGATAGTAATTGACATGGATGCATGGTTGGTTATTCTCATGGTTGGTCCATTAAATGCTACCACACTGACTTCAGCCTGCTGTATGGCAGGCTGACCCCCAGGCCTACTCCCCAGCTAGACCACTCCGGTCTGCCAGCTCTGGTCGCCTTACGGTTCCCTCTCTACGTGCACCTGGCGGTCGAGCTGCACGTTCACGCCTGTTTTCCGTTCTGGTTCCTCAGTGGTGGAATGACTTGCCTACCACTGTCAGGACAGCAGAATCCCTCCCCCTATTTCGACGCAGACTCAAAACACACCTTTTCAAACTCTACCTTAGTCCTCCCTCCTGATTTCCCCCGCCCCCCCTTTCTGATATCCCTATCCCGCTTGTCTAACCCAAAAAAATAAAAATAAAAATAGAATTTGCACTTATGATGACGACTATGTTTAGAACAGCATTCCATGTGTATTTTCCTAGTTATGGATGTGATGCTTTGACTTGTGGAAGAACCTATGCACTTGTAAGTCGCTTTGGATTAAAAGCGTCTGCCAAATGACTAAAATGTAAAATGTAAATGGATGGTAAGGCCATCGGCAGGATGGAACATTGGGAGATTCCAGAAGAAGAGGCATGAAAGAAAGGGACATTTCTTAACTTTTACTTCTAGGAACAGGAATTGTCTTAAAGATGGCGGACCTCGATCGATTTTCGGAAAACAAAAAAGAGGAGGAAAAGCAATTGGAATGAGTCCTGGGTTTTCTGTCTTCTTGGGGCTCTGATTCTCCCCGCCAATGATGTCACTCATCCCCCCCTCCTCCACACCCCACCTCAATCTGCACTTCCCAACACTAAGACCCCCCCCCCCCCACGCTCTTTCAGAGAGGGCCCTGAGAGTGCTGTGTGAATTATAGATACACAGAGCCATTCTGCGGAGATGGATACACTCTTCCCAGCACGCCGTGTGGAAAATGGGCCTTTTCCACTTATCCCAGCTGCAGTGATTGCACTTGGACCAAGGCCCGGGCCTGAATACAAATCAGCGCTTCCCCAAGCGGGGTGGAGGTACTGGCACCGCCCTCCCCGGGAACAAGTCAAGGTTTGCCCACTGTATCCGTGACAACATTGCGCGTCGAAAAGGGATTTACGACTGCCCGCACTCTGTGAAATAAACACACACACCGTCTGCCCGCCCGCCTAATGATGTCATATAAAACACCCGCCGTCAGAAGGCTTATTCACTGCTCTTTCTCCCGCACCACTCAGACTCCAAAGGCATCGCTGGGGCCGGGAGGGGGGGAGTACAGTCTGTCAAGCATGGCAGCCCTGGGATGTGTTTGGGGAGGGGGGTGGATTCTGCCGTTCATTCAGGTAGTCAGAATGAGGACATTTTCGAAATCATTTTGAGATGGGCACCTGATGGGTTTTACGGCCTATTGTCTCACACCGCGTGACTACGCGTGACTACCCTGGGAGGGAGAATGCACTTCCGCCATTTGAGAGAGAGGCAAAGAGAGAGAGAGAGAGAGAGAGAGAGAGGTAGAGGGAGAGAGAGAGAGGTAGAGAGAGAAAGGGAGAGAGAGAGAGAGAGAGAGAGGTAGAGAGAGAAAGGGAGAGAGAGAGAGAGAGAGAGAGAGAAAGAGCGGCAACACCAACACAAAATGAATATTAAAAAGTCTCCACCCTTCCACCTCACGGGATCCAGGGAACAATAAACTAAAGTAAAAAGGCAAAAGAAAGTAAAACCGAGCGACAGCTTTTCTGCTGCATCTTCCTCCCAAATGCTCACTCAGCTGAAGGATTAATTCAGATGATTAAAATGTTATAAAATCCACCACACAAAACTGGTGCCCTGGAGTGTTCTCCCGGTCTCGGTACCGTAGTGTGGAAATTAGCACACTTTGAGCACCTGGGCTGATTATTTAACGCAACCCAGGTGTGTCTGTGCTCTCCACCAATAGGCTTCTCCAGCAGAGCGCATGTCACACCTACGATGTTCGTGTGAGAAAAACACGTTATTCATGTGAGAAAAACACATGCTGTGCTTTAGAATATTACACATGTTTGACTTAAGTAAATCATAGCGGACTTAAAGCGTTATGAAAAAGCAACTACTGACTCGTAGGCTTAATTGATATTCCGGTCGGGAGTCACCCTTCCCCCTCGACGTCGGCCCACAAAAATGCTGTCAATATCAAACCGGTCCCTGGTGCACAAAAGGTTGGGGACTATGGCATTAAGAGCAGGCAGTTGGGAGTTATAAAAGAGACGCTGTGGTCTAATTGGTATGCTATGCCATTGACATTATCATATGTCGGGCGTGATACAAACAGCCATTAAAGTGAAATATGTCGGGGAGAGAGAGGTCGGGCTGTGAGAGCTGTCCCGCTGTCTGTGACAGGACGCATTCCGGCGCATTCCGGCTGCGGAGGAGGGCAGGTGCCTGATTAACAGCCCGGCCAACCGTCTGCAAGGCTCCCACCCCACCTCCAGAGAGCAGGGATGAGCAGGGGAGGGGAAATGAAGCACAGAATAGCCCCTGCTGGGCTGTGGCTGCATTACATTACATTACATTACATTACATTACATTACATTATTGGCATTTGGCAGACGCTCTTATCCAGAGTGACGTACAGTTGACTAGACTAAGCAGGAGACAATCCCCCCCTGGAGCAATGCAGGGTTAAGGGCCTTGCTCAAGGGCCCAACGGCTGTGCGGATCTTATTGTGGCTACACTGGGATTAGAACCACCGACATTGCGTGTCCCAGGCATTTACCTTAACCACTACGCTACAGGCCGCCCCCTGGGCTGCAGCAGCAGAGTCACTGGGCTGCAGGCTGGGCTGTGGCTGTGGCTGGGCTGTGGCTGGGCTGTGGCTGGGCTGTGGCTGGGCTGGGCTGTGGCTGGGCTGGGCTGGGCTGTGGCTGGGCTGCAGCAGCAGAGTCACTGGGCTGCAGGCTGGGCTGTGGCTGGGCTGGGCTGTGGCTGGGCTGGGCTGTGGCTGGGCTGTGGCTGTGGCTGGGCTGTGGCTGGGCTGTGGCTGGGCTGTGGCTGGGCTGGGCTGTGGCTGGGCTGGGCTGTGGCTGGGCTGGGCTGTGGCTGGGCTGTGGCTGGGCTGTGGCTGGGCTGTGGCTGGGCTGGGCTGTGGCTGGGCTGGGCTGTGGCTGGGCTGGGCTGTGGCTGGGCTGGGCTGTGGCTGGGCTGTGGCTGTGGCTGGGCTGTGGCTGTGGCTGGGCTCTGGCTGGGCTGTGGCTGGGCTGTGGCTGTGGCTGGGCTGTGGCTGGGCTGTGGCTGGGCTGTGGCTGTGGCTGGGCTGTGGCTGGGCTGTGGCTGGGCTGGGCTGTGGCTGGGCTGTGGCTGGGCTGTGGCTGGGCTGTGGCTGTGGCTGGGCTGTGGCTGGGCTGGGCTGTGGCTGTGGCTGGGCTGTGGCTGTGGCTGGGCTGGGCTGTGGCTGGGCTGTGGCTGGGCTGTGGCTGGGCTGTGGCTGGGCGGCAGGCTGGGCTGTGGCTGGGCTGTGGCTGGTTGGCGGTTGGAGATTAGGCCTTCCCCGCCAGTTCATGACCGCCCCCCCACTACAAATCCCTGGATTATGTCATACGTCAATTTGGATAATTATGACATCGTCATGTACTAACTCTTACATATCTTAAATGTAGGAGGGAAGGAGGGGCAACTATGAAAACTGTTTTTTACTTTATGTATTACAGGGTGTATTTTATTTTTAGTGTGTATAAATTACTGTAGTAGTCTTATCAATATGGTGCATGTCTAGTGAGGTGCGTGTATTAACGATCACGCAAATATTTATATTCTCCTCCAGTGCGCATAATAATGATCACGCAAATATTTATAATCTCTAGTGCACAAGGCGCACTTGGGTGTCATCTCCTTTCTCTCTACCCAGTCAAATATTTACCTGTTCGCCAGGAAGTGATTGACATCCATCAGCGCCACTGATAGAGTTAGGGAGGGTGCGCTGTCTAACAGGTGCGTAGGGCATTTAATATAGGACAGGTACACCCGCTTCTTTCTCGTCTTTCTTTCCATCCTCGTGGCTGGGCTGTAGGAGACTGTTTGGCGTGTGTGATCCTCTAAAGGATTTAAATCGGTATTCTAAATTCATTCACGTACTTCTATATTTTAAATTATACGCTGTTTTAATCTGAACACTTTATGTCCCAGTGTGTGTTTATTATCTGGCCGAAGTTAAGACACAACTATCTGCAATAATCAAGTTCCGCTGCTGAATCAGGAAAGGGTACGTTTTACAATAGATTCTCTATTGTGTTTTGTAAACGTAGTTTTGTTAATCTTTTACTAAGGTTTTCTCCAGTGCCTGAGTGTTATTTCTGCATACTGACTGTATGATTAACTTATTGATGTACATTTGTAATGTTTGGTATTTATTGTCCTTCTTTGTATACGGACGGTACCATTCATGTAATGACGACGTACTTTTAAATTGTTTGCCATTTATTGTTATTTTGCTCCCTAGGCCATTCCGCTTGGAGTGCTGTATGGCCACTGTTTCTTTTCCCTCCAATATTAGTTTAGAAATGAGTTGAGCCACCATAGTGGTTGTTTATTGATTTCTCACCTTTTGCTGGCCTTGGTTTACATTTGGTGTATTGTGATTTGAGTGTGTATTTTCTTTATTTGGTTCATTGTCCTTTTAGGTGTATGCCCATATCAGGCATCTACTGTTGTGCCCAGGTTTTTGGGCCCTGGAGAACTTAGACCATTCTGGCTGGTAGATTGGCCCTCGGGCTACTAATTCCACCCCTATTACTTCAGAGTAGCTTTTGGGTGCGGTGCAGTGACTGTTGTTGGCTGTGTATTTCTTTGTGAACAGTGTGTAGTGATCACGGATTGTGCTGTGCATCATATGGGTTAAGGCCTATTGTATCCTACTCTGAACTGTTTGGTGTGACTCAACCCCTAAGGGCCTAGCCTAGCTACATGGTTAAAGTATGTACTGGGGCCTATCTGGGACATAGCATTAAGGGGTGCATATATCTCTGCATTGTTGTATTTTTCTTTTGTGTATTTATTCATGAACTAACTATTTGGTGGGAAGACTACCTGTAGCACCAAGGGCCAGCAGCTTGGTCGATGTGCTGGAGTATGATGCCAAACCAATTACCCTTAAGGATAAATAAAAATGAAAGCTTTATTTTTATATTAACAGTGTTGCTTCTTATGCTGTACCTAGCTGGGCTCCCTTACCCATTATAATCGGGGGTGGTGTAGTCATGTTTAGCCTTGTGATGTTTTACTTCCTTACCATACGACACATGTATCAGTCTCTGTCCAGGCTATCAGGCCTGAGCGAGTTTGGCATGTTCTGTATCTGTACCCATTCAGTCAGCGATATTATCTGTACCCATTCAGCCAGCGATATTATCTGTACCCATTCAGCCAGCGATATTATCTGTATCAAAATCAAATCAAGTAAAATGCGGGGTTCCTATCATTGCAAGGTTAATTACTTTTTTTCAGTCCGTCTGGCCTGCTGTGTTAAAAAAGCAATGTTATCACTGATTATCCCCAGCACCACACTCAAAACACAGGTAGGCTGGGGTGTCTGGGGTGTCTGGGGTGTCAACGAGCTGCCTAATGTATGCAGGACCTTTAGGTGGGAGCTTTAAAAGTTATTAGTTAGGTGGCGTGATAATATAGCATTTTTTTAAACCTCCTATTAGCGATACCATGCCTGTCCAGTATTATTTTATTATTATATTATTAATGTTTGAATCCTTAGCGACCTATAATACATACATAATGAAATCATATGCTGTAGACCTACTTTCGAATTAATTAAGGACACAACTGAATACATTACATTACTGGCATTTGGTAGACGCTCTTATCCAGAGCGACGTACAGTTGATTAGACTAAGCAGGAGACAATCCTCCCCTGGAGCAATGCAGGGTTAAGGGCCTTGCTCAAGGGTCCAACAGCAGTGCAGATTTTATTGTGGCTACACCGGGATTATAACCACCGACCTAGCGGGTCCCTGTCATACACCTTAACCATTACACTACAGGCCACCCTGTGAGTGTTTTCCCAAAGATGTTTTTTCCAGCGCCGGTACATCGGTTTAAGGATAAAAACTTGCACGCACAGCTGATTCTTGGAACTTTACTAAAGCTGAATCGTGCCTCAGCTGATTGATTGACAGGTTTGCATGCTAACACCTCATTTGACTGTACTAGTCCGTCATCCACTGGGTACGGGACAGTTTGGTAGTGAACAATACCGCAAGAGACTCCCATAACACTCCCTGAAACGAATACCACTGAAGACGTTGCCAATTAAAAGCTATCTTAAAAGCAAAACCATGCATGAATAACATGAAAAAGGTCCTTGTTATACTGATAGTAGTGTCAGGGGGAAATATTTTGCATAAACGTACATTTTTATTGCCGTTTTGTTATATAGGCTAATGGAGAATTGGGGCATGTTATAGGCACATTGAGAAAACTGGTACAAAACACTCCTTTTGCACCGTCTGTCTTCTCTACAGAGAACATTCAGCCTGTGTGGTTTGCAGGAGCAGGGACGGAACACCGCTCATTTGGCAGGTCCAGGATGAAGAGTCCCCTCTCTCTCTCTCTCTCCCCTCTCCCTCTCTCTCTCTCCCCTCTCCCCTCTCCCCTCTCCCTCTCTCTCTCTACCCTCTCCCACTCTCTCTCCCCTCTCCCTCTCTCTCACTCTCTCTCCCCTCTCCCTCTCCCACTCTCTCCCCTCTCCCTCTCTCTCTCCCCTCTCCCATCTCCCTCTCTCTCTCCCCTCTCCCTCTCTCTCTCTCTCCCCGCTCCCCTCTCCCTCTCCCCCTCTCCCTCCCCCTCTCTCTCCCACTCTCTGACTTGCTGAAACCTCATTTGAATAGAAACCAGGTTGATGATGTTTGTAACAGCCCCCGGTTGCCTGGTACCCATGTGGCTGCTTGTCTTGTGTAGGCTCCTCTGGGTTTTACCCAGCACAGTTATTCAGCTTCTTCTGGGTTTTACCCAGCACAGTTATTCAGCTTTGTGAAAGTGATCTTCATCAAAACAGAACAATAATAAAAACCTAATATTGTTTCTATGAGTGGATGAGTTTTAAGGAAGAAAAGAAGATACTGACTGATGCAGATGTAAGTTAGCATTAGAACATTGTGTTTTAGTCGGGCTGATAATACTTGTTTGGCGTATAGCTAGCAAGCCATACTGCACTTATAGAAGCAGCTCTATTAGAGTACCTCATGAGTTTAGATAGATGCAAACTCAATACTTCTGTGGAGGACCAACTTGAATTAGGCTTTTTTATAGAGTTAATACAGCAAGTCAAAAGGGCAGTGACAATAATGACATCGTCACCACATTAAAGGGGTGACATGGCTCAAGAGCAGTCATCTGGCAGTCGGAGGGTTGCCAGTTTGATCCCCCGCCGGGGCTGTGTCGAAGTGTCCCTGAGCAAGACACCTAACCCCCAAATGCTCCTGGCGAGCTGGTCGGCGCCTTGCATGGCAGCCAATCGCCGTCGGTGTGTGAGTGTGTGTATGAATGGGTGAATGAGAAGCATCGATTGTACAGCGCTTTGGATAAAGGCGCTATATAAATGCCAACCATTTACGTTAGCCTTCATTTGCACAGCTGCAGAACAGAAAAATGCGATGATACCCCTTTGCCAATTCTAGTCACATATGGAGGTAGGCCATTGATGTTTTGGAGCTATTTTGCTACCAGTGGTCCAGGGGCAGTATTTAAGATCAATGACAAAAGTACCAGGAAATCTTGGTAGAAAATCAGGAAGCTGCTACATAGCCATAGGTATATTGTCCTGCCGGACAATGACTCACACAGAAATGGTTAAGTGAGAATAACATCCATGTTTTGCAATGGCCATCTCAGTTTCCAGACTTAAATCCCATCATAAACTGAAATGGAGGTCTGAAATGATGAAATGGTAAAAAAATCCCTCTAAATGTGTTCTCTAACCTTATCACAAATTATGGGAAAATACTCATCGATGTCTTCTTTGTCAGGGGTGTTTTGGGGAATTTTTTATATGAAAAATAACTGAATCATTAATAAAGCACATTAGTTCACACAAAATAAAGCTAATGTCAATAACCATATTATTGTTTACATACGTATTTCTATCAAGGTTCCAATCGCTCTGGAGGTCACTGTATACACTGTATATGCTCTACAAACAACCCGCGACAATAACAAACCAAAATAAGATAAAAACTAACAACAGTAACGAAATACACCAATAATAATAACATGCCAGACAATAGCATCGGTGTGCAGAGGATGAAAAAAAGGGAAAGGGACTGAACATCACGTAATCCGCATCTGCAAAACCCACACCAACGTTTCCCTTCCAAGCCACCAAACATGTCTCAGTCAGGGATATATGGAACCACCTTCAGAAACCACCATCTTTCACTTGGGGGGAGGGAAGGCAGGAGTAGAGAATGACCAAAAAAGCTCTTAGATTGTCTAAATAAAGGTTTTTTCAATCTCATTCTTAGTGTAAAGGGAAGTAGAAGAATGAATCAGAGAGTGAACTAAAGCTTTCAAATACATAGGTTTGCCGTAGTTGGTCTCCATAAGCAGCCAGGTCAGAGGGGAGGGGTTGAATGTTTCACACTGAAGCCAATATTTTAGGATCCTGATATTGGCTGCCCAGCAGTAGAACCTAGAATTTGCTTGGGCCAACCCCCCAAGTGGTTTTGATTTTCAGAGGAATTGTTTGCATAGTCAAGGAACCTTCTTGTTTCAAATAAACTCCAAAAACTCCCTATTTTGCTAAATAAGGTCTGAAGAAGGAGAACTGGTTTGCATTTAAAGAGGTCAGAGAGATGTGGCAGGACATTCATGTTAATAGAGTTAATACATGCTGCTAAAGAAAGATTACCCACCAGCGTTCACTAGCTTCTTGGATCCGGGTCAACAGAGGGGCAAAGTTAGCTTAGTATCACCAAATTTGTGTGTAAGATGGACTCAAAGCTATGTTGGAAAAATTTTGAAAGGTAGATTATGTAGATTATTCCATTTGTAACCCAAAATTTCACCAAATGATTAAAGAGTAGTAACAGGAACAAGCAGGAACAGAGACATCCATCCATCTATTATCTTAACCCACTTATCCTGAACAGGGTCGCAGGGGGGCTGGAGCCTATCCCAGCATACATTGGGCGAAAGGCAGGAAAACACCCTGGACAGGTCGGCAGTCCATCGCAGGGCAGGAACAGAGACATGCAAATTAGAAAATGACTAATTACACCTGTGACCAAGCTACTTAAACGCTCACTTGGGGTTATCGTGTTGAGATTCAGACGGAAGGCGCTGTCATACGCATCCCTCGCGAGTCTTCCGTTTGAGAATCATAATTAAGGCTTTTCAGTTGCAGAGTGGTTGTCAGTGTGTTACTTCCCTGTTCCCAGCTTTGTTTCACAGTGGGAGATTATTCCCAGTATTCCCAAACAGCAGAAGCGCAGGCTACAGAGTACACATGCAGGAACACACAGGCGCTGCCTGACTTTAACTCCCACTAGGGCACGTGCCTCCGGAGTCCACTTGTCTGGGCCCCACCTTCACCCCTCTGTCTGGATAATGGATGCTTTCAGCCTGACCTCAGAAGCCCCCTGGGCCCCCCCACTGCAAGGTGATCTCCTGTGTTGAAGGAATACATCTTTCTGATGTTGCTTGGTAACATGTTTTTTTTTATAAATGTGACTTATTTGAGAGGTCACTCACAAAAAGCCCTTTTGAGTAGTATTTACCTTTTGATAGAATGTATTAATGTATTAGGATTTTAATAATGTTAAAGCAAGCAATGGGCCAAGAAGCCAAGGAACCTGTGTCTCACAGTTTCGTTTTTCTGTGTTTTGTAGTATTTACATTTAGTCTGAGCAAAAACTCTGAATAATTGGATGCTGGACAACTGTCTATGAAATCTGCTGTAGGCCAGGGCCTGGGGCCAGCCTTACTCAGGCATCATATCCCCCACCTGGGCCTCCCCCACCTGGGCCTCTCCCACCATGTCATATCCCCCACCTGGGCCTCCCCCACCTGGGCCTCCCCCACCTGGGCCTCTCCCACCTGGGTCTCTCCACCATGTCATATCTCCCACCTGGGTCTCTCCACCATGTCATATCCCCCACCTGGGTCTCTCCACCATGTCATATCCCCCACCTGGGTCTCTCTCACCTGGGCCTCTCCCACCATGTCATATCCCCCACCTGGGCCTCCCCCACCTGGGCCTCTCCCACCATGTCATATCCCCCACCTGGACCTCTCCCACCTGGGCCTCTCCCACCTGGGCCTCTCCCACCATGTCATATCCCCCACCTGGGCCTCTCCCACCTGGGCCTCTCCACCATGTCATATCCCCCACCTGGGCCTCCCCCACCTGGGCCTCTCCCACCTGGGCCTCTCCCACCTGGGCCTCTCCCACCATGTCAGCCTCCTGTGCAGCCACTGCACAGACGCCATGAAAAGGTCTGAGGTGCTAATATCCACAGACATCCCACAATGTTAAAGGTACAAGAGGTCATTTTGGACTCCTAACGGTCAAGAGAGGAATTGCAACAACAGACAACCTCAGACCACAACACTGTTTATGCTTCCCACAGTCTATTAATACAACACGTAATATAAAGCGTTATTATACAGTTCGGTGTTCTTGTGCACTGTTTTGGAAAGCTGACAGTGACAAACGCAACAGAGCCTGCCGTCTTTTTGTCGTGTTCTAGTAAGAAAATGTTTGCCAAACAGGTGACTTTATGAGCTCTTGACTTTGGTGTGCTACACAACACTATTTATAGTTTTCACTTTAGCTAACCTACTATATTGTGAGCAAGCAAGTTATTTGGCTGCATAACTAGCTGGCTATAGAACTAAGATATGATAGTCTACCACAAACGATGTAACTGCAACTTACAGATTGAGAGAAATTAACGTTTACAGGTGATTTAACGCATAAAGAGACAAAAGGAATGTGTAGCTGCCCAAATTGCACTCCAGACAAGCAATCACTGAAACTCTGTATACTATTACTCATCTATTTAGAAAACAATACCAGTTGGCTATAACAAGCAAATTAGCAATTACTAGTTAGCTTCCTGAATGTACAAATATCCACCTGAAACACAACACTTGTGCAATCACTACTATGTTCGTATTGCCTATATTTTATATTTAAGTGGGTATTTGTGAATTCTTCAAGCTAACTATAGCTAATTTGCTTGTTGCTACCGATCACAAACTGGTATTGGTTTATAACTGGATATGTAGTCTTCGCTTGGATAATAAGCAATAGTATACAGAGTTTCAGTGATTTCTTGTCTGGTGTGCAGTTTGGGCAGCAACACAAACAATCAGAATAAGCTCCCAGAATGCCATTGGCTGTGGCAGTTGGAACCATTTTTCAACCAATGAGCTTTAATTGCTGTACAGCTGTACAATGTTTTGATACATTTGACAGCCCAACAAATGTACACTTTGAAACCCAAATTAAGGACTTCGAACACAGGCAGAGGGTGAGTCAACATGTCAGTGAGTCTTTTTCAATGATTGGAAGGGATTTACAATTGTCTTGTTACAATGTTTTAACACAAAAAATCTTACCTATTGTACCTTTAATATCCACAGATGTCCTGAAAAGATCTGGACCTCATTTATCAAACTGAAATTGACTGTAAATCCTCCGGAAATGTATTTGCACAAATAATCTAAGTTTTCGAATGTACATTTTTTGTAGGAGCCAAACAAATTGTGTGCAGAAATGAAAGTGCACAGTTGTAAAGTGTGTGTTGCGCGTTTATTATTCCATTAATTCATATTTTATTTTGATTTAGTGTGGAAAAATGTATTTTAATATGCCAATTCAATGTTATAATTATTCATATAATATGAAAACGCAACAGGATTCAACATTAAAATGGGTGATATTTCATTACGAATGCTTAAGTGGAGTTTAATATGAATTCCATAAAACACATTTTAAAAAGTTTGCTATAAATAGGGTGGTAGCCTACAAGTAATTGTTTAGTCCGTTGTTCATATGGCTGGCCTCTCTTTACATTACATGTACATTTATTGCTTTATTAGAAGAATTGGAGCATGGCGTAACCTACTTCGGAACATCTTCAAAGACCAAGCCAAATTATTTGTTGAGGCTCACGAAAGAAACAACGAACAATAACAGTGAGTTCAAGTTTACACCTACAAACATCATGGTGTGGAAGTGCATGGCACGTGGCTGATGCGCTTCATGTGCCTCACTTTAATGTCAGTTTAATATTGACGTGAACTGTTTTTCCCAGTTGGAAGGGAGTCATTTGTTCAGTCCGATGTGAACTCAGCTTTAGGCTTCGTTGCTATAGCTAGCCTCTCTTTACATTCAATGTATTGCTTTATTAGAAGATTTGAAGCATGGCCTCATAATCATTTTTGTTTGAGGCCTGTGACACCACCTTCTGGCTCTCTGCAAGGACGAGGAAACGTATGGGCTATTGCTGTCATCAGAGGGATTCCAGCGACTCCCCAAAAATGTGCAAATGCAGCCTTCCAGCCCTATACTTTCCTTCCCTCAGTGAGACCTGGAAGACAGCAGCTTGTAGAACAAGTAAACTAATCACGACGGGTTTAGCAAACTAGCTAGCTTAGTAACTTAGATACAGATACATTTCATAGAAATACATTCAAGAAAAGCTGCCTGTGAAATAATATGTACACATAATCTATGTTTGGCGGAGCTGAAACTGCTGCCCTGCAGGCCAAATGTGAAACCACTTTATTTTTACCTGTTGCACAGTGTGTGTTACTTGAGAAGGTGTTTACAACAGCTAGGCTATATATTGCCAGACTTTAGTCTTCCCCAGCTCAGTTTACACAACAGAATAAAATATGCTTTTGGCTTGTTAACAGAACTTCATTCCCCACTTCAGGGAAACTTTTTTATTTTTCACTCTTAATAGCCAAAATTCCATATATGGTGTTTTAGGGGCGTGAATTTATGCTAATCATAAATTTTGGGAACACGTGAAAAGCTGTGTCTACGCATGTTTGATAAATATGGCGGAATTTGTTAGTTCGGTTCCGATCACGCGTACATCTGCGCACGGGTTTACGAAAATATTGATTTGAGGCCCAATGAGTGTGCGGCACAGGGACCCCAGTGAGAGGAACCGTCTGGAAAAACGCTGCAGCAGGTTTGCGCTGTGTGGGCCGGAGGCCTTTTGGGACAGAGAGGGGACGGGGGGTTGGGGACACGCCCTGCCATGTTAGTATACCCCCCCCCCCCGCTGCAGCCAGCACAGTATTCCCCACTCAGCAGAGCATCAGGGCCCTGGAGAGGACAGGGGCCACACAGTGAACACTGCTCAGGGCCCTGGAGAGGACAGGGGCCACACAGTGTACACTGCTCAGGGCCCTGGAGAGGACAGGGGCCACACAGTGAACACTGCTCAGGGCCCTGGAGAGGACAGGGGCCACACAGTGTACACTGCTCAGGGCCCTGGAGAGGACAGGGGCCACACAGTGAACACTGCTCAGGGCCCTGGAGAGGACAGGGGCCACACAGTGAACACTGCTCAGGGCCCTGGAGAGGACAGGGGCCACACAGTGAACACTGCTCAGGGCCCTGGAGAGGACAGGGGCCACACAGTGAACACTGCTCAGGGCCCTGGAGAGGACAGGGGCCACAGTAAACACTGCTCAGGACCCTGGAGAGGACAGGGGCCACACAGTGAACACTGCTCAGGGCCCTGGAGAGGACAGGGGCCACACAGTGTACACTGCTCAGGGCCCTAGAGAGGACAGGGGCCACACAGTGTACACTGCTCAGGGCCCTGGAGAGGACAGGGCCCACACAGTGAACACTGCTCAGGGCCCTGGAGAGGACAGGGGCCACACTGAACACTGCTCAGGACCCTGGAGAGGACAGGGGCCACACAGTGAACACTGCTCAGGGCCCTGGAGAGGACAGGGGCCTCACAGTAAACACTGCTCAGGGCCCTGGAGAGGACAGGGGCCACACAGTGTACACTGCTCAGGGCCCTGGAGAGGACAGGGGCCACACAGTGAACACTGCTCAGGGCCCTGGAGAGGACAGGGGCCACACAGTAAACACTGCTCAGGGCCCTAGAGAGGACAGGAGCCACACAGCGTTCTCTACCTGATTTTAGTGCCTAAAATGCCCTCAAAACATAAGCAAAGAGCAGGGACGTAAGTCCCTAATCCTGCCCCTGTAATCTGCCCTTGAGCAAGGTACCTATCCAAAATTGCCTCTGTGAAATATTCCATTGTGGAAGAACATCATGGTTAAGCTCCTCTGGAAAGGAAAGTATGAAATAACAGAGAAATATGTTCAAGAAAAATCTCTACAAAGGGAGAGGAGCGTTTCCCTGGGACAAGGGCTACATTTAAAACATTTCAAAGAGTTACTTCACCCAGGGCTGATTGACAGCTGTGAACTAAAACCAACACAACCACAATCCCACTGCTCACTATTCTCACACGACCACAATCCCACTGCTCACTATTCTCACACAACCACAATCCCACTGCTCACTATTCTCACACAACCACAATCCCACTACTCACTATTCTCACACAACCACAATCCCACTGCTCACTATTCTCACACAACCACAATCCCACTGCTCACTATTCTCACACAACCACAATCCCACTGCTCACTATTCTCACACAACCACAATCCCACTGCTCACTATTCTCACACAACCACAATCCCACTGCTCACTATTCTCACACAACCACAATCCCACTGCTCACTATTCTCACAGTTCTGTTCCCATAGCGCTCCAGCTCACATTCCCACATACCAGGCCAGGCTGGGCCCAAGTGTTAAATGGTAAATGGTTGGCATTTATATAGCGCCTTTATCCAAAGCGCTGTACAATTGATGCTTCTCATTCACCCATTCATACACGCACTCACACACCGACGGTGATTGGCTGCCATGCAAGGCGCCGACCAGCTCGTCAGGAGCATTTGGGGGTTAGGTGTCTTGCTCAGGGACACTTCGACACAGCCCGGGCAGGGGATCGAACCGGCAACCCTCCGACTGCCAGACGACTGCTCTTACTGCCTGAGCCATGTTCTGGAATGTTCCCATTTTTCCTTCATTCAAAGTTACGCTTCCCTACTGCATTAAAGTTTATGTGGCACCAGTGTTCATTTGCATTTTATAATTAGCAGCAATTATAGAGTTCGTTAGCATGTGCGTCCAGGGAGGTTAGCATTTTGTGCTATCAGCATCCCAAACTGAGCTGAGACATAATTCCATGCAGTGCACTGATGAAATGGGTTCTGCACTGTAATTAATATAAATTTGATAAAGCGGCAACATTCCATTATCGCTCGACATTGCTTTAGAACACTGTCGCATTGTAGAACACTGTAGAAACGCATCCGTGATGAGAACGCATCGCCAACGTGAGGTCATCTGTGACCTCACGACATGGAAGCTGGTTGAGGACATTTCACTAAAGATAATTCCAGATAAGAACATTCCATAATAAGGTTGTCATGACAAATGAGCCAGCAATGGGGTCAAAGTTCAACGCAATTTAAGTCTCAGTGATGGGCACAGCAATGATAGCGACGACATCAAATCGTGTAAATGAAAAGTCGTTTGACTGAAATGTGAGAACCAAACATCGGCCAACTATGAAGTCTCTAGTCCTAGAGCCAATTTTGTTCCTTGAAAAATATATATATTTACAGTAAAACCCTGCAATAGCCATGATATGACAGGATCATCGCTTAGCTCCCACCTCCTCATCGTTTAAATTATAAATGCTAAACACTTCATTGTGAGGACGATGTTCATTACCTGAGTAGAAGTTTCTGTTATGCACCCAAACCTATGGTATCTACAGTATTTCGGTACTTTGTTTTTAGCAAAGATTAGTAAAAACAGCAGTTGGCTGTGGCACTGATGCACTGTAAAGGGAAATACAGGGGGGTGATCCGATGGAAACAAACCCGCACCACACCCGCAGTTAATTTATTCCTATTCAACTGGCCTCTTTTACAACTGTGTGGCAGTTGCAGTAACACTTGGATTCACTAAATTACAGAAATTTAGTTGGACATGCTCTAATTGGCCAGTGCATTGTGTTACGGCTAATGTTTGATAATTACTCCTAGACTGCAAAGATAGGGCTCTATTCGGCTTAAGAGTCTAATACTCCCTGAAAACATGAACATAACACGTAACGTGATGATGAGAACAGGGCATTCAGCCAAGCCAAGGGCAACAGTGACAAGGAACCTCCTGACTAACAGGAAGAAACCTTGAGCAGAAAGTGACTCTGCTGAAATCTGCTGCTAGTTGACTAAAGTGTACCTGCTGCTTAGTTTACCTAAATCTAGACCGTGTCTAGCACCGTATCAAGCCTGGTCTTGAAAAGCCTGCAGAGTTTCTGCCTCGACCTATATGACCTGGATCCTTTTGACCTGATGAAGATCCACCGTGGATAAAAACGTTGTTTGGTGTTTGATACTAATACAATAGTTATGTGTTTTTACTAATAAACCGATGGGAATTCCAAGTCTTTCGGATCTTTTGGCTCTGTTCACTAAAATGTATCTCCATGAATTATCCCTGTATATTTAACTCCCATGTGGCTCTTTCTTCTCTTATACTTCTGTGTTTTTCTAAATACTGTAAAGTGTGGTTTGGTATTGCACTACATCCTGTAAGTGTCAAATACAATAGCGCTGCCACAGTGACATTATTATTTAGTGTAACATATAGGCCTATGTTTATTGTTTAATGTGTTAAATTAATTACCCACAGTTTACTTTTAATATGCCATAGATGATAATAGCACTTATGTACAGGTATTGTAACACTCAGGGTATTCTAGCTGCCAACTGTGGGATGCTTGTTGGCAAGTTTATGTATTCTTCAAGGGTATCTATGTGATCATGCTAGGACTCTGAACTCTAGGGTCTTCAACGCACTCTGGATAAGAGCGTCTGCAAAATGCCTATAATGTCATGTAATGTAATTAAATATGACTCAATTATTTATTCCTACAATTTACGCGATCATTATTTTACTGATATATATTTTAAATCCATTGAGTAGGCATCCAAGTAACTCTTGGGGAAAGTGTGATCTCCCACAGCTTTCCACAAGTCTCACAAGGTCAAGACTGTATGCTTCAGAGAGGCTGATTTATAAATGTGCTGCACGTTCGACCCATAAGCGGTTCTTTTGGGGTGCTGCAGCCCCATGGGTAACATTTAAAGCCTGGCAAATGGGCCGTAGAATGGCTCGAAACCACTAAATGCCAAATCATTACAGCCATCCCTTCTTAAAATTGATCCACAAGATAGGGATCGATACCAGCAGTCTTCTGGGAAACGTATTGATTCCTCTTTCATATCAGGCAGAAAGCCAGAGATCCTCAGCCGTCCTTCCAGAACCTTCCTGACCTGACCTTTTTCCTCTCACCTCCTGTGAAATCCGCCCCCGCACTCCGGCTTGCCAACGTGTGTGTGCGTGTGTGTGTGTGTGTGTGTGTGTGTGTGTGTGGTCAATATCACATGATCCCACAACCTGATTTCTGCAGCAGAAAACCCTGAGATAAATGGGTCAGTGACAAAAAAGGATTGCAAATTTGTTTTTTAATGCAAATAAAAGTAGTTTTTTATTTTTTATTTTTCACCTTCATTGGAATGATCTTTAGTTATGTCTGATGACTATGTGTTTAGAACAGCATTTCATGTGTATTTTCCAAGTTATGGATGTGATGCTTTGACTTGTGGAAGAACCTATGCACTTGTAAGTCGCTTTGGATTAAAAGCGTCTGGCAAATGACTAAAATGTAAATGTAAATGTAATGTCTAAAATGTTATTTTCGGCAAATTTAATGACAGTGTTTATGCTATTATTATCAAGGTGAGATCGTGTATTGACACTCACTGTAATGCTCAGGAAATAAAATATTTACCAGTATTTATTTTTATTTTAAAAAGTGCACTTGCTGTCGTTTACAAAACTTTAGCAAAAATGCTGAGAAGTGATCCATTCTGGAAAATGTCTGAAAACGCTTTCTACTACATGATATCACACTGTTGTTCTGCTGAGAACTCATGCATTTTTACTCCAAAAAAAATCTGTTATCCAGCTTGACTGAAATTGTTACTCGGCGTCATTAACTCAAATAAAAAATAGCTGGAACCAAGGTATTATTTTCGCAGTCAGTTTGAGAATGTCATGAAAAGCTCCAGTGGAGATTGGGGGACAGAGAGCACGTTGTCACTGCTGCAATGCCAAGCACTGGCCACTGGCAGAGCAGGAGGAATCAATATTTCCAAAAAGAAAAACCTTTTTCTGTGCAGTGAAAATTCCCAGCCCTTTGCAGAGGGTAGGCTGGGCTGGTACAGGCTTGTTGAGAAATGTCTGTGTGTTTATCAGCCTAGCAGCCACACACAGCCCGGCTGGAGCAGGAGATCTGGGGTTTATCAGTGGCCCCCTCGTCCGCGGCTGTAAATCACAGTCACAGAGCGTGGTTCAGATCCGCACGGCCAGGGAGGATGATGGAGTGGAACAGGTCCACAGAGGACAGGGCCTGAGCAGCAGGACTTGGGGGAGCAGCCAGATCAGATGGGATCCCAGCAGGCAAGGGGACTCTGTGGTGCCCTGGGTACATTAAACTGGCAGGGTGATGCTATTTAGGGACAGCCTGCAGCCTAGTGGCTAAGGTACATGACTGGGGCAGCCTGCAGCCTAGTGGCCAAGGTACATGACTGGGGCAGCATGTAGCCTAGTGACTAAGGTACATGACTGGGGCAGCCTGTAAGCCTAGTGGCTAAGGTACATGACTTGGGCAGCATGTAGCCCAGTGGCTAAGATACATGACTGGGACAGCCTGTAGCCTAGTGGCTAAGGTACATGACTGGGGCAGCATGTAGCCTAGTGGCTAAGGTACATGACTGGGGCAGCATGTAGCCTAGTGGCTAAGGTACATGACTGGGGCAGCCTGTAGCCTAGTGACTAAGGTACATGACTGGGGCAGCATGTAGCCTAGTGGCTAAGGTACATGACTGGGGCAGCATGTAGCCTAGTGGCTAAGGTACATGACTGGAATCCAGAAGGTTGGTAGTTCAAGTCCGGTGTAGCCGCGATGAGATCGGCTCAGTTGTTGGACCCTTGAGCAAGGCCCTTAACCCCACATTGCCCCAGGGAGGACTGTCCCCTGTTTAGTCTCATAAACTATAAGTCGCCTTAGCTAAATAACAAATTATTATTATTATTTAGAGACTGCAAAGCCTTTTCTGAAGCACTGTGTCCTAAAAATATGTGTATTCAGGAGCGCGCTTTTCTGGAACGAACCCATACTTTTTAGGAGATCCCACCGAGAGGAAGAGGCCATCTTTGCGTCTAATCGCTCTAATGTAAAATATGTTGGCCAGTCTGCAGTGTGTTTAATAAACAGCTGCCATTTTGAGGACACAATAGATCTAAACATACCCACATTCAGTGAAACCCTGGAAAAGTATATCATCCAAGCATTTTAACTACACAGAATTTAGAAAAGCTTTTGTGTATTTAACTTTCTCATCCAGTGTACTGAAATTACGTATACAATAGTAGGCTGTTTCAGACAGGTCCCAAGATTGGAATAACACCCCCATCCCTGCCACAAAGACAGCTGAATGCCCACCAGCCTGATATTTGAGTCTTCCAGCTGGAAGGGAGGAGGATTATGGGATAGCTGGTGTTGGAAATTTGATTGAATAGCATTGGGTTGGGTCCTGACTGTGGCTTAATTGATTAGAACAGTCCTATTGGTATCTGATATTGCTGTAAAAAACGATTTGATTCGTGGGACATTATGTTCGAGAGGTTGAGGGTTTCTCAATCAATGTTAATCTCCATTGCGACTGATGTTTCACACATCATTTAGCATGTAGTTCAGGGCAAAATTAGCAGTGAACGATTACTGAAGGTGATATGGCTTCAGCCATGCAGTGCACATTTTCTTTTGCACAACACACAGGTTTTTAAAGCCTTTGAAGATGAAGAAAATGCCCTCTTTAATGGTGGAATTTTACACCAAGCTTTTTCAGTGTACAGGCAAATTTCTAAAAATGGGAAAGATGGGGAATACGTCAGAGGGAAAAGATTTATACATTTATACAAAGATTTATACAGATTTATACATGTCACATGGGAAAGATTTTTTTAAATGTCAGAGGGGAAAGATTTATCAATGTCAGAGGGGAAAGATTTATAAATGTCAGAGGGGAAAGATTTATAAATGTCAGAGGGTAAATATTTATAAATGTCAGAGGGGAAACATTTATAAATGTCAGAGGGTAAACATTTATAAATGTCAGAGGGTAAACATTTATAAATGTCAGAGGGTAAACATTTATAAATGTCAGAGGGGAAACATTTATGAATGTCAGAGGGGAAACATTTATAAATGTCAGAGGGGAAACATTTATGAATGTCAGAGGGGAAACATTTATAAATGTCAGAGGGTAAGTCTTTTCATTACCTTTAAGATCTGTGCGTATCTGCAGATGAGCCACATTATCTCACAGAGCACTAACACCAACACCTGTCAGATGAGCTGCATTATCCACTAACACCTGTCAGAAGAGCTGCATTATCTCACAGAGCACTAACACCTGTCAGAAGAGCTGCATTATCTCACAGAGCAGTAACACTAACACCTGTCAGATGAGCTGCATTATCTCACAGAGCACTAACACTAACACCTGTCAGAAGAGCTGCATTATCTCACAGAGCACTAACACCTGTCAGAAGAGCTGCATTATCTCACAGAGCAGTAACACTAACACCTGTCAGATGAGCTGCATTATCCACTAACACCTGTCAGAAGAGCTGCATTATCTCACAGAGCACTAACACTAACACCTGTCAGATGAGCTGCATTATCCACTAACACCTGTCAGAAGAGCTGCATTATCTCACAGAGCACTAACACCTGTCAGAAGAGCTGCATTATCTCACAGAGCACCAACACCTGTCAGAGGAGCTGCATTATCTCACAGAGCTCTAACACCTGTCAGATGAGCTGCATTATCTCACAGAGCAGTAACACTAACACCTGTCAGAAGAGCTGCATTATCTCACAGAGCACTAACACCTGTCAGAAGAGCTGCATTATCTCACAGAGCACTAACACCTGTCAGAAGAGCTGCATTATCTCACAGAGCTCTAACACCTGTCAGATGAGCTGCATTATCTCACAGAGCTCTAACACCTGTCAGAGGAGCTGCATTATCTCACAGAGCACCAACACCTGTCAGATGAGCTGCATTATCTCACAGAGCTCTAACACCTGTCAGATGAGCTGCATTATCTCACAGAGCCATGGCCATGTCTGGATAGGGGCTCAGACTGTACTTTTTAATGCAGATTCTTATGGCAGAATTCCAAGTATATTCATGTAAATGTAATGTAATGTATATTGTAATTTGATTGGAGAAAGTAGGTGAGTATTTTTATACATTTTGTGTTTTTACAATGTAGAAATGCATTATATATTTTAAAAAATGATTTCATACATAATAATATCGGGCACACATGCTGACTAAATACAAGATCTATCTGGATCATTTATTATTTAATCTGCAAGTGCAGAGGACTATGATAATGACACCATAAATTATGCTACTATCCAGAATCCCAAGATGTGGGGGGGGGGGCCTTGTCAGAGAAATGTTTCATACAAGACTAAGAAATGGAAACAAGTGCAGCGTAATGGAGGAAGATAAACATTAGATCTTTTTCATCCTGATCATAAGTGATACATCAATAATTCAGGTATATAATCTGGCATGCTACAGTGTGACTGAAATGAGATATCAGTTTATTGAGTATTCGGGGGTGAAGACTCCCTCTTGGATTGGTAGCTGGCTGATTGTGCACAGAGACGGGGAGGATAAAAAACTGTGGAATGACAGAGGGGAGATATTGGGACGTTGAACTGGGCAGGGGGATGATACTTATGGTTCTCTCACGGACCCCTTCTTGAAACCCCAAGCTTGACACCGATCTACCTAATAAAATGCAGGAACATTTTCTCCAGGGTATTATGTTGTTCCCTGTATTTGTGGAGACATGAATATGTTACTCCCAGGGCCTCATGGGAAATCTGCATGTCTCCTCCACTCGCCATTCTTTATGTGCAGTAATTACATGCACATATATAATCATACTACCTTATTCCACACTAATGACAACGCAATACATATTTATGTTCATCCTGTCACATGGTTACTATTCATTTATCAGAGAACGGATTTGACAGAGAAGTATTTAAATGACAAGTAACTAAGATACTTCACCTGGCTGTGGTCACATTACAGCCTGGGGTTCATAACACAGCAGTTTGCAGCAATTATGGTATATTGTAAATGAACATATGAACCTGGGTCAAAAACATCCATTGTAAATACTTTAATAAAATATACACTCACCAAGCACTTTACTTGGTATTTATTAGACTTCTACTGCTATAGTCTACTTAGAGTTATGATGCGTTCTGTGTTCAGAGATGCTCTTCTGCATACCACTGTTGCAGTGTTTGGTTATTTGCATTACTGTCACCTTCCTGTCAGCTTTAACCAGTCTGGCCATTCTCCTCTGACATCTATTATTAACAGGGATCACATTTTTTCCCCATTCTGATGGTTGATGTGAACATTAACTGAAGCTCTTGACCCATATCTACATGATCGTATGCATTGCACTGCTGCCACACAATTGGCTGATTAGATAATCTCATAAATAAGTAGGTGTAATAAAGTGTTCCTAATAAAGAGCTTGGTGAGTGTATGTATACAGTTTTATTATGTTTTACACTTCAACAGTGAAATAAAAATGACTCCAACCTGACCCTGAAAGTTATGTCCAGCACACAGCAGAAAGCCGATAGTGGACAGCGGACAATGGTCAACAGACAAAACTCTTGACTAAAGTAACGCTGCTTCCTGACAGTTTCCAGTATCCTCGACAACAGGCATCCCTCAGACTGGTTGCCAGGTGATGTTCAACTGTGTCAATTGTCGTGAGCCACGGACCCCTTGCCGAGCTCAGACCTCACGTTCCCACAAGCAGTACCTCACCATGAGGTGTCTCGGGGACGAACTCAAGTACTCCGAACGTCCTGGAGCCCTGGTAAGTTCTACTGAACTTCCAGCCCAGTCTCAAAGTGAAGGGTGTGATGCAAATCTGATATTCGATGTCCTGTATTCAATGTATTCCTCTAAAGAATCTTTATCACATATGATTATAGTAAGATATACTTTATTATAATCAATCAAAAGAATAGAGTTATACAGATTACAGTGTAAATATCATCTTTCAGTTTGCTGATCACATGCAAGTTACATATACCCCTTTAGCTTTTTCTAATTTACCTTTCCACCATGATGTTTAAAATTCAAGGTACACCCCTCAAATACCCATCCTCTTTGGCCTTAGCCTTATCCTATAGCTCCCCCTTCTGGACGTTTAAAAGAAACTATTCCTAGAATATTATATTTATCTAGCTATAATAACTTCTCTATATAGTACCTTAATGAGAAATAAAAGACATTAAAATAAAAGGAAACTTATAATGTATTACTTCTATGTATTACTTTTCCTACTTCTACAAGTAATATAGATTATAATTACCACCCATGCCCTAAATATAGCCATCTCTTTTTCTGTGGGATTTGATCCCTCCTCCTTGCTGTTGATGAGCTCTTTGAACAGCTGCATTGGTTTGGGAATCTGGGACAGGATCAGGACCCAGACTTTCAAAAGACGTGACTTTGCACTTCGTACTTCTCCTGCCTGTTGTATGGGATGTGCACTGGTATGTCTTCGAACACGTCGGGGGTTTTGCAGTGCTGCCGCAGCATATGCCTCTCCTCACTGACACTGAGGTTAGGGGGGGAGGCTTCAGGTTCTTGCGTGGGTCCAGCAGGAAGGTGTTCTGTAGCGTGGAGGAACCCCGCGTCCCGTCTGTTGGCCTCCAGGTGCAGTTCACGGCTCCAAGCATGTCGTAAAAGCCCTCTAACTCTTTCACCAGCTTTTCTGTATGATGAGGGATGCGCATGAACACCTCTTCGACATCAGTCCCGCTGCCACAACTCGTGGGCTGAGTCCGCACCGCGTACGTCACTCCTCTCTCCATATCCATATCCTGGAGTGGCGCGCAGAGGGAGCGGGCCACTCCAGCTTGACTACAGCTGTCTTGCATTGCTCTCTCTTCAACAGCCCATAGATATCTTCTGAAGCAAAATTCTAAGATGCTATCCTAAGGTCTAAAAGCTTATTCCTTATATATCCTTTTTGCATACAAAAGTGTACCTTTTTGATAAGAAATGTCCCCAATATTTCAAGCGGGAAGACATTTATCTCTTATGCAACTTGTTTTTTAATGACCATATTCATCACTTCTGTTTTTCCCACTGTCCTTTTCTCATACCTCAAAAGAAATTTTCCCAATACTTTATCTCATGTGCCCCTCCGGTTGGGAGTTTCCACCATCTCAATATACGAGTGGAAAAACACTAGCTCTTATGTAATTTTTCAATGAACCTATTCATCACTGGTATTTGTCTCCCTGTCATAATCTCTCCTTGGACTCTCTCCAAACTTTGACTTCATACAAGCCAGAAGTTAGTGCCCTTCACCATCTCAATACACTCTTCAGGTGCCCCTCTCAGTGGCGCCTTAAGGGATCTACAAAGGACATCCAGCCAATAGCTGAGTGTAAATCATCCTCCAACTCCTCTACAGTCAGTCCTTTGAATCTATCCAATAAATTATTTGTGCTATAATCAGGAAGGCCCTTGAAGCCTCTTAATCTTCTTTCGTTATTGACATCCCTTCCGTTTTTTTTTTTTGCTTTAGCCAGGCATTGTGCCCCTCCCCTGTAGGGTTGGGGTATTCTCAGTCAGAACTTTAACCTTGCTCCTTAAAACCCTAAATCTAAGTCCCCCGACTTCAGACTCCTCTACTGACAAGTACGGCTGCTCATTATCTCTGAACCACATATTTTTCCTCTTACGGGCGTGCTTGCTACCACCTCGATGGCGTGTGCGAGGGGTTAACAATGCATTCCTTCCTAACCCATCCCCCGTCAATCTCTCATCAGGGGGGCCTAGGGCCGGGTCCTCGACACCTTGGCTACATGCATCTCCTATGGAAGCCTGTGGAGCACTGGCTAAGGTACATGACTGGGTCCCAGAAGGTTGGTGGTTCAAGTCCCAAGCCATGATAAGATCTACTCGGCTGTTGGGACCTTGAACAAGGCCGTTAACCCCACATTGCTGCAGACAATCTTCTCCTTACTCAGGGATCTCTGCAGTATCATCTACACCTGTAGGGTTGCAGAAATTAAAGCATCAGCTGAAAACCCAGAGGACAATTCCCACCTAGTTTGTACTAGTCCTGTATAGAAGTGTCACTATCTCAAAAATGATTTACTGCCCACATGGCTGAAGACTTAAATTAAGGAAGAGGCTCGTACCATTCAGAAATGTGAGACAACATAAATGTTTGTCAGCACATGCACATACAGTGTACATGACAGTTACATTAAAATACAATAAAATTACAATACGCCTTATGTTTTGATAGTTTTGCAATGGATATCTCAATTTCTATGTCAAGACCAACCCCAAATTACTATATATTTGTGCACAAACTTGATGCCAACTTGTGTACAAAATATGATAAAGATATCGACAGGCATTCAAATTTCACATGGGTTTTCCCAAAACTGCACCCAGATGTCCTCAAGTCTCCCTAAATCTCTCCAAATACAAAACATTTTCATTCAGACACATGAATGATCAGAAAAGCTTATTTTTCTATTAAAACATATTTTTAAAATACAAAATGTGAAGAAAATTACACTTTACATGTGTTTTATCCATATACATGGATGTGTTTTTATAAAGCTCTCCAAAATGTTCAAAAAGCTCTCCAAAAAGATATTTGGTTCCTTAAATATGTCTGCATCAAATAATTTGCAAAACAAACATGTATTTCTACCAAACCGGAAATATGTTGGCCGGACATGGAATAAAAGTGAGATTTTTATACATTTTTTAAACTTCTGAATTGTATATTTTTGTTCTTATATTGGAACATGATTTTTTGACATAGAGAAATGGTATAAAGGATTGTTAGAATATGCCTTTTGTTATGTTCCTGTGTTCTGTCCTGTGTTAGTTTATCATTGTTTATTATCATTATTCTTGTAATTTATTATTTTTCATATTCATGTCTGGTGTTCTGTTTATATTCATTAGTCTTTGCACTCGTCGTCTCCTGTGATGTCTGAGTCTGAATGTTTACCAGCCCAGTCACTCCCCTGTGATGTCTGAGTCTGAATGTTTACTAGCCCAGTCACTCCCCTGTCTGTGTGCCCAACCATTCGGGTGTTTACGGTAGTTCCGGGGTTCAACCTTCCTTCCAATCTTGCATTCCTTACTTCCTGCTTTCTCTCCATTTCATGTTTGTACATAGCACTAATATACTAATCCCAACTAACATAGAAGTTGTACAGTACTAATTATACTAACACACTAATATGTTTGTCAAACTAACAATCTAACATTCACTAGTTTTGGGTATTTGTAATTTAAATCTCTGAACTAACTTTCTAACGCAGCTCCAGTTTCAATTCTGTTCTGTAACTCCGCCTCCCTATTCTATCACTGATTACTTGCTTAGTTTCAGCGAAGTATTCGCACCTGTCTCTCCGTATCGCTGCATCTCCTGATTCTCTGCAATTGTCTACTCCCTAGTCCGGAGCCGTTTGTATTACATGTGTGCGTTTGTGAATCCAGTCCGCGTTTTTTCGTTTCCCCTCGTTGGGTTATTGTGTTATTACCCTTTCATGTGTCTCACCTGATGTTTATTTGTTAGACCGCCCTCACTCCCATGCCCCACCTAGTTTGTCTCATTCCCCTGTGTATTTATACTTGTCCTTTTCAGCACTCTGCTAGTTCATCTTGTCCTGTTTTTGAGTCCTGAGCCCTTCATTCCTTCCCCCTGTTCTAGCCCCCTGAGCCTTGTTTCCCGAGCCTTGTTTGTTTTACCAAGCTTTGTTTGTTTGCCCTTGCCGTGTTTCTGTTTGGATTTCTTGTGTTTGACCCCTGCCTGCTTTTTGGACTATTCTGTTGGATCAACCTCTGTACTTTTGCCTGTGGACTGACCCCCTGGTTTTTATCTTTTGCCTGTTTGTTACTACGCTCGGTCTGCCCCTCCACCTGCTAGTAAACCTGTCATTTTCCACACCCCTGTGTCTGCTTCTGGTTCCTCTGTCTTCCCCGCTGTGACACCTTTTATTGTCAGAGTCTGTGACGAGGTCAGAGTTGTAAATTGTAAGTGTGGCTTTATTGAAAATAAGAGCCTGATAAGAATCTAAACTGCTGTTCCTGTCTTTCTAGCGTCGCCACTTGTTAAATTATGTTGGTTTTATTATGTCAGTTTTTTGTATGATATAAATATGAACGCAATAATTTGAGATGTCGACAATTCAACCACAAGTGGGCAGAGTGGATGGGGTTAATTGAATAAACACAATTCCATTGTTGAATTGGTTAAAATGTGCCAAGGAACATCAAAGAGAAATGGCGTAACATTCTGTGGACTGATGACAGTAAAATTGTTCTTTTTGGGTCTAGTGGTCATCGACAGTACGTCAGATGACCCCCGTGTACTGAATTCAAACCACAGTACACTGTGAAGACAGTTACGCATGGTGGCGCAAAAATCATGGTATGGGGATGTTTTTCATTCTACGGTGTTGGGTTCATATAACAGGGATCATGGATCAGTTTGAATACATCAAAATACTTAGATTATGTTGCAGTATGCCAAAGAGGAAATGCCCCTGAAATGGGTGCTTCAACAAGACAACAATCCCAAACACTTGAGCACCATCTTGGTTCCAGACAAAAAGGATTGAGGCAATGGAATTTCCAGCTCAATCCCTCAACCTCAATCCCATTGAAAACTTGTGGGGTGACATTAAAAATGCAGTTTCTGAAGCAAAACCCAAAAATTCAAAACCCAGGAATGTAGTTTGTTCATCCTGGGCTGAATTACCTGTTTTCTAGGTGCCAGGAGTTGCAACGCAGATGCACAGCAGTTATCCGAAATAATGGTGATGCAACTAAATATTAGTTCAGTAATTTAAAGTGAAGTTAAATCTTGAAAAACGTAGTTTTGTGTCATGAACCAGCTGGAAAACATAATTCACATGACTATAGCGAAGTCATGACTGTGTTCGCGTGGGTTTCCTCCGGGTACTCCGGTATCCTCCCAATAGGCTCCAGCCCCCTGCGACCCTGTTCAGATTAAGTGGGTTAAGATAATGGATGGATGAACTACAAACATAATCCCACTTATTACATGATAGCAGGAAAAGGGTATATTGTGAAATTACGTGTTTTCACATGAGAATCGTAATTAACTTCACATGACTTCATGTGACATACTTTCTGTTCATGTGTGAATATTGTAATTGACATGTGAAAGGCATATTTCATGTTTTTTGTCAGGGAAGGGAGAGGAAACCACACCCAGACATATTCTCTTCGCTCTTGTTGCTATGAGAAGTAATCACAACTTCTTATATATAAACATTTAATACGCAACTTTTATTCACTAAAACCTTGCTAGTATACAGAAATAAACTGCTGATTTGTTAGTGTTATGGCTATTTCATTAAAGTAAAAACAAAATTAAAATCCACAATTGCTCATTTTGCATTTTCTGAAAAACTTGAAAACTTAAGTAAACATAAATGCATCACTGAAGATCAACAAAAGATTCTTTCAGGACGTTCGCTAGAGCCTGTAGTGATTATTGGCGAGTTAGTGAAGGAAATTAAAATATTTATTGAAATCTGATTTGGTGCATTTTGCTGGGCTTATTGGCCAATATGCAGGGGTATTTGCGCTTCAGGATGAAATTTGTACAGGGCGTCTCTGCTAATCCTGAAGACTTAGATCTAATTACAGTAAACAGAAAACTTCTTCATCCCTGGAAATCCCAAATCACAGAGGCACTGTTTCTGCTGGATCTTATTTCAGCCTTATTTAACCCCTTAAGTGTCGCCCATTTTCTTGACACACGCTTAGAAATGGCATACCCAAAATTAAATGGTTACTATTCTTGAACTACAGGAAATTTGAGGACAAAATTACCAGGAATCAGTGGGTCACAAAACGGGTCAGTATACAGGCAGAGCAGAGCAGAGCAGAGCAGAGCAGAGCAGAGCCTCAGCAGAGCAGAGCAGAGTAGAGCAGAGCAGAGCAGAGCCTGAGCAGAGCAGAGCAGAGCAGAGCAGAGCAGAGCCTGAGCAGAGCAGAGCAGAGCAGAGCAGAGCAGAGCCTGAGCAGAGCAGAGCAGAGCAGGGCAGAGCCTGAGCAGAGCAGAGCAGAGCAGAGCAGAGCAGAGCCTGAGCAGAGCAGAGCAGAGCAGAGCCTGAGTAGAGCAGAGCAGAGCAGGGCAGGGCAGAGCAGAGAAGAGCAGAGCCTCAGCAGAGCAGAGCAGAGCAGAGCAGAGCCTGAGCAGAGCAGGGCAGAGCAGAGCAGAGCAGAGCAGAGCAGAGCCTCAGCAGAGCAGAGCCTGAGCAGAGCAGAGCAGAGCAGAGCAGAGCCTCAGCAGAGCAGAGCAGAGCCTGAGTAGAGCAGAGCAGGGCAGGGCAGAGCAGAGCAGAGCAGAGCAGAGCCTGAGCAGAGCAGAGCCTGAGTAGAGCAGAGCAGAGCAGAGCAGAGCAGACAGCAAAACTGCAGGAGAGAATGGAATGGGAGGAGCACAACCAACTGACAAAACAGGCAGGTATAAATAGGCAGATAACGAGGGCGAAATTATAATCTGGTGTGCATGATAATCAGGAAGTGAAGACAGGTGAAACAAATTAATGAAGAAAAAAAAAATAGACCCAAGGAAAACACAGAGGAAAACAAATGTGAAATGCTGGGGACAGAATTCGGGGTCATCCCTATGTTCCCACAGCCCTATGTTCCCACATTTCTAAGATTTAATTTTTTTTCAAAATTAAATGTTTATTATTGATCGTGTAAACTGAACTTTATATATTTAGATGTCAAAATAATCCTCAAAGGACAGCATTTGCAGATGCCTGTTCCTGGCACATAAAAGGTTGAAAAGTACTGATGTAGAGCCCTTTCCAGTTTTAAGTGAACTGCATAAATCGTGTTTTTTTTTTTTCTTATTTCGCTTGTTTGCTTGTTCATTAAAAACTTATTGATAATTGAACGTGTACTGTGTCTAAATTGCACAAACATACACTGGATTTCTTCAGGTCCCATGCAAGCAGCCTGCTGAGTGTGAAGTCAACTGAACATAGAGCTGTGGGAACATAGGGCTGTGGGAACATAGAGCTGTGGGAACATAGAGCTGTGGGAACATAGGGCTGTGGGAACATAGAGCTGTGGGAACATAGACACGCTCCCCAGAATTCAGAGACAGAAAAAACACAGATTTGCACAAAACTTTGTGGAAAGGTTGGTCATGGATGAACTGATTAATGGCCAAAAGTATGGCAGTGGGTGTCAAAGGCCATGGTTACACCTACCGTTTCATGCAATCTCAGTCATCCGAATGTGCTAATCGGAATACGACTTGGTGCTTCTGACAGTTAGATCCAATGCACACACTCACCCCTTCACCGGTGAATGAACTGCAAATACCTTTAAAACTGAAAAAACTACTCTGTATGAACAGAAACTTTAGTGACAGTGACCCATTCATTTCCTTCTGGTGGAATATGTGCAGATTTTAGGACGTGTACACGCTGTATGCATTTTGAGGTGCCTGATTGCGTCCAGACTATTCGGAGCTCATAACACAAAGCAAGCCTGTCCAACTACCAAAGTGGTCTGGCTGATCGATCGAAACACAATATGAGCACAAAGCGACCTTGTTGCGTCTAGACATGTATCTTAACGTAACCTGCCGTGATTACATTGAAATGTAAAATTGTAAATGCAATCACCTGCTCACGTGGAGCGGAATAATTGACTCGCTGCTCCTAGGGAGGCATTCGGTAGGGGTAGGATTGCTGCATACAATCAACCCCTGTTTTAGACAAGGCGGCTTGGAGAAGGCATGTCATTCTCCAAGGATCCACCGAGGAACGGGGTCATAAGCAGTGTATCCAAGCTAACGCAAAAATAATTCGATTAGATAGAGTACAACTGGCTACCAAATTTGGAGAAAAAGGGGAAAATCTGAAACGGAATAAAAACAGAAGATAACATTGACACGGCAGGTGTAACCGTGGTCGTTTGAGCCATTGAACGACTGAACGACAGAGCTATGAGCTGGCGTTGAACTGAAAGTACAGCTCAGTTGAGCCGTAAGACGTAAAGTTAATGCAGTCAACAGGCGCCGGATGCACATTCCGCGGACCAGATGAATAGTTAGGATATCAGATAATATTTAGCTAAATCATGTTATCTTCTAAATTTCTGTAATATAGTCAGCTAAGCGATGCAATAAAAGTGAGGAATGGTTTTACTTAAACCACAATGAACATTTTTAGGTAGCATATTGAAATGTAGCTAGCTATCTGTAGGCTGCAATAATATATTTCAGGTATTGTCTGAATTCCATTAATGTTTAATTTTTAGCTAATGTTACATTATATACAATAAAATTGTACCTTATGTGATTTTAAACATGTCTTAGCTTTAACATCAATGTCTCATAGCTTACAGTTTCTAGTGAAACCTGTAATGAAGCTGTGGAAGATAAAACGTTTATTAATGCTATTGTTATGTACCTTGCAGAGAACCCAGACGCAGACCACAGGATAATCCAAAAATCGAAGTTTTAATGTTCAGTGGTCAAAAGCCAAGAGATCCAGTACAAAGCCAAAAACGAAAAGCAGAAGAATAGTCGAAAAAAAAAGCGAGAGGTCAAAATCCAGGAAATCACAGGGCGAAGGTACAAAAGGGCAAAAACAAACTCGTAGTCAAAAAATACAAAACAACACGTCGAAAAAACCAGAAGATCAGATGAGCAAACAAAACAAGAGGGGCAAGGCAGGTACGGAAGTCAAGGCAAAGGGGTGTCTATCAAGAATCTCTATAATAAGGCTTACACACAATCGACACTTATTAAGATCAACGTTCTGACAAAGAAGCATACTGAGAATGGGGTTTAAATACAAGAGGGAAGGTGACAATCTAGGCGGGGCAGAGGAAAAGGTGGGCTAAACAAATAGACAACAGGTGGGGAAACATAATCGGGTAATAACATAATAACGGGAGGGAGACGAAAACGCGGACTGGATGCATGAAACAAAACATGTAAAACATACGGCTCCGGATTAGGGAGTAGACATTTGCATAATTTGAAGACGTAGTGATAGTTAGAGACAGGTGCGAACACTTTGCTGAAACTAAACGAGTAATCAGGGATAGCATAGGGAGGCAGAGTTACAGAACAGTGCAGAAATACTATATAGAGATGGCGTTAGTGAGTTAGTTACGTGAATATTTCTAAACTACCCAATAAAAGTGATTGTTAGTTAGTTAGTTAGTTAGTTAGACAGACAGTAAGTGTATTAATCGGATTAGTACTGTACAAAACCTAGATTAGTAGTAGTTAGTAAGAATCGTGCTTTACAACATTTAACTAACAAGAAAAAGCAGGAAGTAAGAATTGCAAGTTTTTAGAAAAAATGTTGAAAAACCGAAAACTACCATAACCACCCGAATAGTGGGACACGCAGACAGGGGAGTGACTAGAATGGTAAACATTCAGATGCAGACATAACAGGGGAGGACAATGGAGAACTGTAATGGGAAACATAAACTAGGTAACTAAGAAAAATGAATAATAAACAAGACTAAACATGAAAACATACAGAACAAATACAGAAACATTACAGCTATTCATAGCTGATGTATTATTTAGGCTACTTAGCAGATGGTTTTTGTGCAGTATCATCCATGCTGCAAAGCATATTTAAATACATTTTCAATTTACTGAGTGACTCCGGACTGCTTCTGTGCTTCGGGCCAGAATCGGGCATATCCGACCTGAAGTTGCTTGCTGTCTGGGTTAATTTTATTTTCCTCTGATTAAACAGGGCAACAAGTGGCACCAATGAATGCTGTCTGAAAGAGGGGTAAGGCTTATTTAGCCAATCGTACTTTGGTTGCGGTTTACACAATATACTAAATTAATGTTAATAGGGGAAATTATAAATCAGTTCCATAACGGGACTCCCTACTGCTACAGTCCTACAGGGGATGATATGGACATATTGAATATTGTTTTCCTAGTGTCAGCAAATATGGAACCCTTAGACCCATATTCACAAAGCTTTCCTGAGTAGGATGGCTAATCTTGGATTGTGTTTCCTCTGGCCATAGCCTAACCTTGTCCATTCTGAGTCTAAAGGCCAGACTGATCCTAGATCAGCTCCTCTGGCCATAGCCTAACCTTGTCCATTCTGAGTCTAAAGGCCAGACTGATCCTAGATCAGCTCCTCTGGCCATACCCTCACCTTGTCCATTCTGAGTCAAAAGGCAATACTGATGCTAGATTAGCTCCTCTGGTCACACTCTAACCTCGTCCATTCTGAGTCAATAGGCCAGTCTGATCCTAGATCAGCACTACTCCTTTGAAAGTACTTCATGAGTATGTTCCCTGATATTAAATGTATTACTTTTATCACTAGAAAGGTCAGAGCTGACACTGTAAATGCAATCATCTCCTTCTTCTCAAGACTTGTCCTAAATGTTTGGTCTTAAAACAATTACATTTTTGAAATGCTAATAAAATGTACCTGTAAAGAAATACAGGTAGCAGAGATGGGGGCTGAAACCTGTGAGTCAGACGGTGAGAAGGAGAAAAAGTGACAAGGCGATGAGGTGCCGATACTGTACCAGCCCAGGCAACCTGGAAGGAGTGAGAGGTAGGACTCGATCCAGTTCAGGGCTGTGCCACAGATCCCTGGTGCTGATAGGAGGACAGGGGGATGGAGTGATCCACAGTGTCAAAGGCAGCAGAGAGATCTAGAATAATCAGGGCAGAGGACAGGGAGGCTGCTCGTGCGGCATGGAGTGATTCACTGACGGAGAGGAGCGCAGTCTCTGTCGAGTGGCCAGATCTGAGGCCAGACTGATGGGGGTCTAGCAGGTTCTTCTGGGAAAAGAGAGAAGAGGGTTGGTTAGAAGCAGCTTGTTCAAATATTTTGGATAAAAAGGAAGAAGAGATACTGGGCGGTAGTTCTGGATGATGTAGGGATCCAGAGTAGGCTTTTTTTAGCAGTGAGGTGATGTGGGCCCTCTTGAAGGATGATGGAAAACAGCTAGAAGACAGGGAGGAGTTCACAAGGGAGGTGACAAATGGGAGGATGTCAGGTGTGATTAGCTGGAGGAGGGAAGAAGGGATAGGGTCAAGGGCACAGGTGGTAGGGTGGTGGGAGAGCAGGAGTTGAGAAACATCTGTTAGTCTGTTAGGGGAGAGAAAGAAAGAGGGGGCGGGCACAGAGGGGGGGGTGGTTGAGAAGGAGTTGCAGATGATCTTCTCATCGAAGACTGAGGAGGTGTGATGATGAAACAGTTGGTGAGGGTTAGCTGTAGAGTTGTGGATTTGTGTTTGATAGTAATCTACCTTGGCGGCGGTGACAGCAGAAGAGAACGCCGCCAGGAGAGACTGGTTGAGAGGTCCAACGGGACCCTGGATTTCCCCCACTTCCTCTCGGCAGCACGAAGGCTGGCCCTGGGGGTACGTAGGGAGTCGGCCATCCAGGGGCTGAGAGGAAAAGTGAGAGCTGGACAGAGAGATTTGAAGGCGGCGGAGAGAGACGAAAGCCGGGTGGCAGATGCAGAGTCAGTGGGGTCGTTGGAGAAGGATTTGAGAGGGGGGAGAGAATGGGAGCAAGAGAAGAGGCTGAGAGGTCACGGCGGACTGAAACAGTGGTGGTGGGAGGAGGGCATATTGAATATACTCTGAATGAACTACATGACAGCGATACATAAAGATGTGAAATGCAATGAACAGAATTTGTATTCTCTGTGGTATTGATAAGTAAAAAGAAAGAGACAAGTGCAGCACAGGATATTTCAGGAACTTTTAAAAGATATCGCATTGAGTATTTGTTTTGCTACTTTTCCATTTTGTTTTTTGTCTTGTTTAGCACATTTTAGCACTTTTCTCACTGTGCTTGTAATATGGCTTGACACATTTTTCCCTTCGCCTATATAACAAAACCACTATAATTTAGTAATAGAAAAAGTTGACATTGAGATGTCTTTTATTTCAAGAAAATAGTTTTGCAGCATTTGGCTTCACAGTCTTTCTGAAATGAGGTTGCTGTGAGTGCAGAAATCAATGCTGCAATGCTGGACACATTTGGTAAGCCTAGGTTGTAAAAAAAACTTGGCCTTTCTTGTGCAAAAGTATTTTTTAATGTATTTTTGAGGTGCGTATTACCAATATTGTGTCTATTTAACCAACCCAACCCCATGCTAAGCCTGGTGGAGCACACAGCTCGAAATTAAGCCCAGTATAAATTGTTTAAAATCCGACATTGTTTGAAGCTGACCTTTTCCTAGCGTGTCCAATCACATCACAGCTTCGTATAAAGCAGTAGTAACTATTTCTGTTTACGTTGTGTCTGTCCCGTAGTACTGCAGCTAGCAACATAGAGCCCTGGGCCTATGCGTTCACATCGCCATAGCATTGACATTTTGGCTTGAACCCAGGATTCTCTCTTGAAGAGAGAAACTTGAATCTGATCATAGTGTCAAAATGCTCAACATGGCGCAACAGGCTAAGATGCAGCAGACTTGTGGTTGCTGTTCGTTGTACACCGGGGACTGGGGTTCGATTCCCGGCCCTGCCAAAAGCCCAGCTTGGCCGGCTCTCGTGGAGCGGCGTAATTGGCTCGCTGCTCCAGAGGGAGGGTCTTGGCAGGGTTAGCTGAAAAAAAAAGTTCCTCGGGCACATTGGAATCACGGTCACGAGCATGAGACAAGGGGGCTGGAAGAAGGCGTGTCGCTCTCCTTTGGGCCACCGAGGGACGGGGTGTGGGCGGTGTATCTAACTCTAATTGGATTAGATGGGGTACAATTGGCCACCAAATTTGGAGAAAAAGGGAAAAAAAAAAAAATTTTAAGTAAAGATTTAGTTTAAACTTCTACCTTGTTTGAAGCTGACCTTTTCCTGGTGTGTCCAGTCACACCACGACTGTGTTTGAAGCAGAAAGATATAGGCTACTTAGATACGTATAGCTTTCTGTTATACGTATCTATTCCGTATTACTGCAACTAGCAATATACAGTAGAGCATTGACATTTTGGCATGAACCCAGGATTTTTGGTTTGACAAAGCGAGTTCACAACTTAGCCTTATATAACCACAGCCTCTCCCCCCTCTCTTTAGAGACAGTGAAGCAGGGAAAATGCTTCACAGCACAAATACCTTGCAGGTGGATTAAGGTACAGTAGAAAGATGAAGGGACACAACCAATTTATAATCCAATCATTAGAGTAATGCAAGGCAGGCTGTCACTGCTGAACAAGCACTGTGGGTGAAATGTTTAAAACACACTGAAGACTCTCCACCTCAGGTCTCCCTAGTGAGGGAAAATAAGAAACAAGCTCATTACTGAATTATTCAGTGGGGCAAGGAGATTCACGAGCACAGTGTGCCCCAACACTTGCAAATGAGCTCTTGCAAAAAAGCAATTATGTGTGAAGATGTTGTTGTGTTGTGATGAATATGGAGTGGGAGGGAGGGTGGAGGAGCCAGGCACTGACAGAACTTAAATAACTTGTTTAGAGCCTTTCACATAGCTGAACCGATTGCTTGATTGATTTACTGCCTGTTAAGGTTTGCTGTGAGGTTGGGTTAAGTTCAGGGATCATGTCAATATATCCTTCAATCGTCAGTATTGATTCTCACCTCGCTGTGTCTCTCCAAGGGCAAGGGATAATACCACATTTCTTCCCCATTGTAAGGTTCTGTGGTTTTTCATTGTCTAGGGTTTATGTTGTTCGAGTTTCTGGGTATTGTTACCCTCTATGCTTTCCATATTCTGTCTCCCCATTCATTCACTGTTATTCATTTCACCTGCGTTTTCACTTCCTGATTGTTTCCCACACCTGATTGCCATTCCCTCTTGTTGTCTATTTTATATAAACCCCTCTGTTGTTTAGTTAGTTGCCAGATTGTTATGTGTCTATACCATACTCTCCAGCGTTTTCTGATTGATCCCTGTTACGACCTGTTTTGCCCCCGACTTCCGCATTTTTTTCATCCCGTCTGTCTGATTTGGAACCATAGCTTATCGACCTGTTTTTGGACCTCGACTTTTGTTTCTGGATTTTGTTTCTGTCTGCTTAGCCCGCTAGTTACCGACCCTTTGCCTGTGACCACAATTATGATTTGGATTATCCATTAACCTATTTACTGTTTTACTGTTTACTGGAGTTCTGACCTATTGCCTGGACTTTGTTTTATGAACTGCCTTATCCCTGCTGAATCAGTTTGCTGGCTATTGACCCTCACCTGTTTGACTCACTTGAACAAACTTGAACAGAAATTTCTGCTATTGGGTTCTCTTGTTCTACGGCCCTGATACCTATTCTGATGTTTGGCCAGAACAATTACTGAACCTCTTGACCATGTCAGCATGCATATATGAATTGAGTTGCTGCCACATGATGCATATCTAATGGCTGATTAGATATTTGCATTAATGAGCTGGTGTATAGGTGTACCTACTAAAGTGATCACTGAGTGATCCCCACTACATTAGCTGTGTTCGAAACCGTATTTTACATAGCATACTGCACTTACTACGTACTACAACAACAGTATTGTATGAGGTAATTCAATACTAGCATCCTATTGGCCTTTTTTACCGCTACCCATGGTAACGTAACCTGTGGAACTGACTCTGTGGTTACAGGTTACCTGTGGAACTGACTCTGTGGTTGCACGTTACCTGTGTAGGGGAAAATTCACAGAACAAAAGATCTCCCTCCTAAAAGCATGATAAACAAGCGAAAAAGTCAAAATCAGACTCCACCTTAGTGAGCAGGCTGGTTCCTCCTAAACTCTCGACGATATATGCTAAAAGTGTATCAATATATCCGTATTAAAGTATGATATGTACCCTGTATAGTTTCAAACTGATTAACTGCTAAATTGTGCTAGAATTACACAGCAGCCAGCTGGCAGGTGGGGGGGCCCATCTTGAACTGTGTAGACCAAACTGTCAAGGGCAGAGCAAGATATGACTGTACAGCTGACTCTCGATGTTTTATGCCAGAAGTGTATCTATTTGACCTAGAACATCAATTATAGCTGAGCTTATGAAAACGCAAGAAACCACAGTGAAAACTGTTGAAATGAGAGCAAAGAATGCTATGTACATTTACTCCCTTAGAAGAGAATAATTAATCAAATGTTTAGTATGTCTGTATATTAGAAAAGTATATTAGAAGTGAATATTAAATCAAATGTTTAGTATGTCTGTATATTTTCAATGATTACTGCTGCTTAGTTCGTCTTATAAAAGCGAGAGATACAGAGTGACGTGTATGGATGACGTGTGTGTTAGAGGGGGGGCATCCAGAACTTTGGTAGTTTGCCAAGAGCAGGTGCGGGGTGAAGTGAGGACAGGGGGAGTCCTGAATTTTGTTCGTAGTTGGCAGAACGCCCTGAACTTTGTACAGAGTTGGCAGAGCATAAGGACCGTTGGCAATTTGCCACAATGACGTTGTGGGAGGAGCGTTGGGAGGAGTTACGATAAGAACAGTGTGGGTGATTTGCCAGAATGAGGTTTGAGGAGGAGTTGTAGGTGGAGTAACTGTGTATAAAATGGGTGTACAAATGACAGTCGGGGTTCAGTTCTGGAGAACTGTTCCGGCTTTATGCGCTGCTGCTAATAAAGTCTGATTTTCCTGAAGATCTTGCTGCCGTGGTGTCGTCTTTTCCCTCGCAAAGATGTTTTTCGACAAATTGAAGATTTGGACTCTGTCGTTTCCTAGACACGACACCTGTGGAACTGACTCTGTGGTTACACGTTACCTGTGGAACTGACTCAGGTGTGATTGTTCATTACCTGCGGAACTTACTCTGAGATGTGGTTACACATTACATGTGGAACTGGCTTAGGTGTGGTGTTGTATGTTGCCTGTGGAACTGACTCAGGTATGGTTGTATGTTACCAGTGGAACTGACTCTGTGGTAACACTTTACCTGTGGAACTGACTCAGGTGTGATTGCGCATTACCTACGTAGCAGTATCTACGCCTTATCAAGCCTGGTCTTGAAATCCCCCAGTGTTTCTGCCTTCACGACATTTGCTGGCAAGCTTAGACCACTCTCTGTGTGAAATAATACTTCCTAATGTCTATGCGGAATTTATCTTTTGCTCATTTCCATTTATGCCCCCTCATTCTTCGAATGAACCCGACCTGAAGAATCTCCTGTAGTTCACTGTGGAGGGATACCTGACCATGGGGGAGGTGCAGAATATCTGGAACAGCCAGCACTGTCCCGGAAAGACTGAAAGACTGAAAGACTGAACGAGGGAGACAGTGTGCTGTGTAATGTTCAGCACAGAACGGTCAACACACCTCAGCATTTCAGAGCTGTTGTCACTGTGTATGTTTACCATTGGAATCTGTCCTTTTTGCTGATTAAGGAAGCATAAATCTTTAGGCTCATTGCACAAAAATGTTTGTGTTTGGATCCTTCGTGAATGTAGTTCCAGGATTACTTTCACCTCGGCAACTGTTTTATTAAGGGGGGCTACTACTGGTGAATATGCCCCTAAGAACTACTCCTAAGTACTGTGTCCTCAAAATATGTACTGTCTACTAAACAGAGGCTACTCCTTACTTTTTTTATTACATGCATACCTTGAGCACACTGGATGAGAAACTTGTTGGTGAAACATTTGCTTAATTTTAACATTCACATTCTCTTAAGGGCAGCACGGATGGTGCAGTGGGTAGCACTGCTGCCTCACAACAAGGAGGTCCTGGGTTCGAATCCTGGTCGGCCAGGGCCTCTCTGTGTGGAGCTTGCATGTTCTCCCTGTGTTTGCGTGGGTTTCTTCCGGGTACTCCGGTTCCCTCCCACAGTCCAAAGACATGCAGGTTAGGCTGATTGGAGAGTCTAAATTGCCCGTAGGTATGAGTGTATGAGTGAATGGTGTGTGTGCCCTGCAATGGACTGGCAACCTGTCCAGGGTGTATTCCTGCCTTTCGCCCAATGTATGATGGGATAGGCTCCAGCCCCCCTGCGACCCTGTTCAGGATAAGCGGGTGAAGATAATGGATGGATGGATGGACATTCACTTAATGTAGTTTACTTCAAATCCCTGCATGATATACATATCTTTGGGGTTCAGTGAGTGTAGTCGGGAGCACACTTCTCAGGATGTAAATATACTGATTAGGAGGTCCCACCAGGTCTGTGGGCCCTTGGGTGGTGCCGGTAATAGAATTTGCAAACTCAGTTAACCGTGCTTAAAGAGCAACAGCTCTGAACAGCCATGTTTCTCCTTGAGGAAAATAATATAATCTACTTTACAATAAATGTGCTATTAATGCGGGCTACCACTCAGCAGAATTAAACATTTTTCTATGTCACCTTGGAATAGTATCTATACTCCGTGTAGTGGTAATCTACAGTTTTATGAGCTGTTTGTAAATCGTGTCAGGTGGATAATCGGGAGGCGTCAGCTGTTGCCAGAATTCTATATTCATTAACAGCGAAGAACTCGCCTATATTGATAAAATTACAAATACAACCCAGCAGCATAAACCTAGTCTTTATTGTGGTACATAACTATCTTGGGTAGCCACTGATATCCATTCACTAGTAGTGTGCGTAGCTATATCCAGCCGATATACAGATCTATACACTTGATCAATGAATTGGTAAGGGAAGTCAGTATAGTAGAGTGCTTATGAAAATGGGCCTTTCTTTAGGTTTTCCCTAGTGGGGAACTTCTGTTGCGCCACTTAGTACGGTACTTAGGCAGAATTTGTATTCATTCGGAAGCACTTTTATTCATAATGAAATAACAAGGTGCAGACCTCACAATCAGGATGCAGGTTTGTGTGAATATGCTATCTCACTCTCAGTGCGTCCTGCTTAAGTTCTGTAAACAGCCTCGTTATGAATTTGATGTGAACTACGCTGTAGTGTCGATCAGGGTAATTGATGCCTTTTGTTTGCCTGTGAGCCTGAAGTGCCTTTCGTCTAAGCCCCTGCAGTCTAGGTTTCCGTGACGACACTGCGCCGAAAAGAAGCAGCAAAGGCAAAGACCAAGCTTATGAAACACGGTTTCAATTAAGGCCATTATTTATCGATGCGATAGCAACAGCCATTTCATATTCCTGGGCAGTGCCGCTTGTTTGCATGTAAATAACTCTTCCCCGCGAAAACCAGATTGCTTCCTCTGAAATTATAGAACCTATTTGTTTTTTGTGGGTTAGCCTCAAAAACAATCCTTCTGATCAGATCAGAAAATCAAAAGGGGATCATTGTAATGCAACACAAATCCTCTTACTGCGTGTGGATTTCTTTCTGTCATCATTTTTGAAAAGAATATATGCACAGGCAGTAACGCCCCAGGGTGATGTATAGTGGTAGTATGTTGTGTATGCCCTGCTGAATGTGGCATAGAACACTATCATTTTCTCACACCTTTAACCAAAATATCCCTTCTTCTCACATTTAATGAAAACATTTTCCCTTTTCCTTGCAGTTATGATCTTTGAAATGAGAGTTATAAATATTACATGTGCTATCCCAAAAGAATCCTGTATATATAAGCTAGATATTTTATTATTTAATGGTTTTTAACATTTAGCAAAATGTATGATTAAGATAAATGTATGAACAATTAATTAAATGTAAGTGAAACTTTTAGTGAAGTGAATACTTAATTAAATGTACAAAACTATAAATCATTTAGCTATATGTCATCAGTGCGCCTGACAGCCGTCAAAGGCCACCTGGTTTCCCTTCTCAGGCATTTCATTTTCTTGTTTCAGTTCGTTGTTTGTGATTATTTTATTTGATTGTTTGTTGTCTCATTCATCTATTTTAAAAGACCACTGTTTTTATCCAAATATGGTCAATTTGGACAAGATTAACGGCGGCACTGATTGTTGGAACTGCTAGATTCAGAAAATAAGCATATGTTTTTAAAAATGCGCTTCTTGGACACAGCCAAACAGGAAAAGTGGATCTGGGCAATAAATATGGGTAGGTTAGTTCTGCTATAAGGAAGGTAGCTCTGCTGTTGGAGGGTAGTTCTGCTTTTGTAGGGTAGTTTTGATGATAGAGGGTAGTTCTGTGTTAGGGGGTAGTTCTGCTGTTGGAGTGTAGTTCTGCTGTTGGAGTGTTGTTCTGCTTTTGGAGGGTAGTTCTGCTGATAGAGGGTAGTTCTGTTGTTGTAGGGTAGTTCTGCTTTTGGAGGGTAGTTCTGCTGATAGAGGGTAGTTCTGCGAATAGAGGGTAGTTCTGCTGTTGGAGTGTAGTTCTGCTTTTGGAGGGTAGTTCTGCTGATAGAGGGTAATTCTGCTGTTGTAGGGTAGTTTTGCTGATAGAGGGTAGTTCTGATGTTAGAGGGTAGTCTTGCCATTGATGCAAATCCACGGACAGAAATACTGACCACAGTGCTGATAGTTCTGCACCCTGGAGTCTTCCACGGCCCTGCAAGGGGATACCTTTGAAGACGCCATAATTTCCAAAAACAACCCACCCCCCCACCCCCACCCAAGGTGCTAAGTGTGCATGTTTCTCCTTTAATTACATTTTAATGGCCTGATAAACGAGTGGGATTGGGAGGTTGATAGGGAGTGGGGAGGGATGGGGGGCGGGTCTCGGCCTCAGGCGTTAATGAATATAAAGATTAGCTGTCTGCTTCGCCGCTACCCAATGCCACCTCAGCGCAGAACAAAGGGGGCCGGTGCTGCCTCAGACTACAGTATCTTACCGCAGTATTGATCCCGCGACCCGGGGGACCCTCTGAAAACAGAACACAAAGTTTCATACACCGCTCTCTACCCCTGCGGGCCGACCTGCCAGTCTGCGTTTAATGAGAATCCATTCACTTATTTATTCATTTACTTATCACCTTTCAAGCACAAATCACAAGGATCACAAGGGGCTTCAGCAAACAATCTGTAAGTTCTCAAAAATAAAAATGAAAAAGTTTTAATATCTTAAAGCTTTTTTAATTACAGATGATGACAAAGGAAAACAATTAGAAGAAGAAAATGAGTGAATGTAACCACAGGTACAGGACACACCATGGGAAAGTATTCATATACCTGATAACTGCCTGCGATGAGAAATCAGAAAATTCAGAAATGAAACCAGTGTGAGATTTCTGGGGGGCGTTTCACCACCAGGAGGTTATCAGCTTGAGTCCCGAGAAGGACCCTGCTGCCATGAGTGCGGCCCATGAGGCAGCCATGGTTTCAGGCCACATTCTGCTGTGTAGACCGGTTCGTACTGTGTGCACTGTAACATGAACAGGATTTACTGCCTTCCTGATTTCCTCTATTATTGCATCCTATTTGTCGCACTGATTAGTTTCAGATCTTAACGGTACAATAGGTCATTTCAGACATCTAACGGTCAAGAGAGGAATTGCAGCAATTAACACCCACAAACCACAACACTGTTTATCCAACCCCTTCCCTGTGAACGCATTGACGTTGAAACGTCATTGGCTGGGGCAATTAGAACCAATTTTCAACTGGTCAGCTTGAATTATTTGTACAGCTCTGCAATGTTTTGGTACAGATTGCCAGCCCATCAACTGTATATTTGAAACCCAAATTTAAGGACTATAAACAAAGGCACCAGCTTTAGCAGCAATTGCAGCCAAACCCTTCCTATAATTGATATCCATCTTTCACATTGCTGTGGAGGAATTTTAGCCCACTCTTCTTTGCAGGACTGCTCTAATTCAGACAAATTGGCAGGTTTTTAATCATCAACTGCTAGTTTCAGGTCCTTCCACTGCATCAGAGTGTTGCCAGACAACACTACTTTTCATTATGTTACATTACAGTTAATTCGCTGACGCGTTTATCAGTATTAAAAGCAGACCAGTATTCCAGATGAGATGTCTAATCAAAACAGTTATAGTTTTGAACAAACCACTTTGGGAACAGTTAGGAGCCTTGGAGCCTTAATGTTTTAGGTTTAAAGTAATAACTGTTATGTTGCCTTGTGGACTTATTTTAGAGAGTTATGGAGCTTGAAGCCAAGCAAATACTCACATATTCATCTCTGAGGATAAGGCTGGCTTCATCTTGGCCAAAACATACCTTCAATGGAAGGAATGTGATTGAGAGAAGAGCCACAGTGGATCTCCTAGGCCAACACCAGGCTGTGTGCAGCAATATCCTCTGATGGACTCTGGTTGCATAAACTGCTAATTGGGCCATACAATACAGAGTGCCAAATTCAGTTCCTGGATTACTTCCATGGAAGGCTTGTCCCAGGGAAGGAGAGGGCAGTTGAGGCCAAATATGGAAATGTTTGTGACTGCATGGGACAATTTCACCACTCAGTGAGGAAGATAATTGAAACTGGAAGAAAGGTGGGAGAAAGGGGGACGTGGATGTGCTACACGTCATTATGTGACTGGAACGTTTATGACCACCCTCCACAATCCCTCCTGGATGCAGTGAAAGACAGATGTTTTTGAGCTCAGCGGCTAGTTTGCCCATTTCTGCCACTGTCCCTCTGAAGGTGACATCCCGCCTCTGGAAACAAGAACAAATGTTTGTTCTGAAAGTCCCAGCCTAGCCAAGCTCGCGACAGAAAAAGTCAATCATGAATGCACTTTCGTTTTTGTTCTTTCTGTCCTAGGAGCACTTCAGAGGGAGAGAACGTGTCAAAATACAGTGCTGTCTGGAGTCTGATTCAGACAGTAGTAATAATCAGGGTTCTTTAATGTACTGAGTCTGAGGCTGTGTTGGTCTAGTGTGTGTGTGTGTGTGTGTGTGTGTGTGAGGCCAAGTACATATACAGTTTATATAATGTATGTGTATGTGCGTATGAGAATGTACACGTGTGTGTTGTGTGTGTTTAGAGTGTTAGAGTGTACCGCATGTGTGTTGAAGGGGACTGATCGTAGGGAGCAGTGTTAGGGTGCAGGGGGAAGGGGACTGATCGTAGGGAGCAGTGTTAGGGTGTAGGGGGAAGGGCACTGATCGTAGGGAGCAGTGTTAGGGTGCAAGGGGAAGGGGACTGATCATAGGGAGCAGTGTTAGGGTGGAGGGGGAAGGGCACTGATCGTAGGGAGCAGTGTTAGGGTGCAGGGGGAAGGGCACTGATCGTAGGGAGCAGTGTTAGGGTGCAGGGGGAAGGGCACTGATGGTAGGGAGCAGTGTTAGGGTGCAGGGGGAAGGGGACTGATCGTAGGGAGCAGTGTTAGGGTGCAGGGGGAAGGGCACTGATCGTAGGGAGCAGTGTTAGGGTGCAGGGGGAAGGGGACTGATCGTAGGGAGCAGTGTTAGGGTGCAGGGGGAAGGGCACTGATTGTAGGGAGCAGTGTTAGGGTGCAGGGGGAAGGGCACTGATCATAGGGAGCAGTGTTAGGGTGCAGGGGGAAGGGGACTGATCGTAGGGAGCAGTGTTAGGGTGCAGGGGGAAGGGGACTGATCGTAGGGAGCAGTGTTAGGGTGCAGGGGGAAGGGCACTGATCGTAGGGAGCAGTGTTAGGGTGCAGGGGGAAGGGGACTGATCGTAGGGAGCAGTGTTAGGGTGCAGGGGGAAGGGCACTGATCGTAGGGAGCAGTGTTATGGTGCAGGGGGAAGGGCACTGATCGTAGGGAGCAGTGTTATGGTGCAGGGGGAAGGGCACTGATCGTAGGGAGCAGTGTTAGGGTGCAGGGGGAAGGGCACTGATCGTAGGGAGCAGTGTTAGGGTGCCGGGGGAAGGGGACCAGGAGGGCGTGTTTACTGTGGTAATGAGGATCTGAGGGCCCCCTGGCTGCAGGAGCGATGGAGCAGAGAGGATTCTGGGAAACTAGTGGTGCACATTTCTCAATGAGCCCCACTGGGAGACCCCAAACTGGTCTGGGACAGGCTCTCGGGCCCGCAGCCACCCGTCACCACCGTCAATTAGGAACACGCCCCCGCAGAGCCCCCCCGCAGAGCCCCCCCCCGCCCCCACAGAGCCCCCCCCGCAGAGCCCCCCCCGCCCCCACAGAGCCCCCCCCGCAGAGCCCCCCGTCCCCCACGCCCCCGCAGAGTCCCCCCCCCCCCCCCCGCAGAGCCCCCCCCCGCCCCCACAGAGCCCCCCCCGCAGAGCCCCCCGTCCCCCACGCCCCCGCAGAGTCCCCCCCCCCCCCGCAGAGCCCCCCCCCGCCCCCACAGAGCCCCCCCGCAGAGCGCCCCGTCCCCCACGCCCCCGCAGAGCCCCCCGTCCCCCACGCCCCCGCAGAGCCCCCCCCCCGTCCCCGCAGAGCCCACCCGCCCCCACAGAGCCCCCCCGCAGGGTACACCCCCAGGGATCACCCACAGCTGTCCCACCCTGCTGTGATGGAATACCTTCTGCTATTTCAGCTTCATCTTGTTGCTGTGACAGAAGACATTTTCATGGTGAAATGTTTGTATGTTTCCTCGCGTTCATGCTCCCAGACAGCCGCTATTGCACAATGTGTCACGTGAGTGGCAGATCAGACATGGCAGGGGGGCGCTTCTTAACCGCCCGAACTATCCCGGTAAAATCTGAGGCTGAGGATATAACGCATACCCTAGTCTCAAATTAAAAACATCTATTTCATCATGAGAGATATGGCTGTTCCACAACTGATGAACCTGTTTCAATCATAATAAATATTGTTATTCCACAAATGGTAAACATTTATTGAGCATAATGTGAATCAGTTTCATTCAGATTCATTCTGGCTCCACTTTTCCCCCAGGGAGAGAGACTGACACTGCTGAGGAGCAGGAGCCCAGAGAAGCATAAATACAACAAGTAATGCCAAGAAATTATATTACAAAGCAGCCAAAAGCGTCAGGGCCGATTAAGTCATAAAGATCAGAAGCCTAAAAGCCAGACAGGGATGCGGCCGTTGTTGCCCAGGGAGAGACAGAGCAGGAGGAACCAGAGAGATTTCTGGGAGCTGTCACTACTGCATGTGTCCTGGAATAATTTGCAAGCTGGAAATTCTCCCCCTCGCCCATGTAAATGACTGCTGCACACGTCAAAATCTAACGTATTCCCCCCCAACCCCCCCAGCTCTGTACAAACCCACCACCTCTCCCCACAGTGTGTGAGCCCTACCCCACCCCCAGCTCTGTACAAACCCACCACCTCTCCCCACAGTGTGTGAGCCCTACCCCAGCTCTGTACAAACCCACCACCTCTCCCCACAGTGTGTGAGCCCTACCCCCCCCCCCCAGCTCTGTACAAACCCACCACCTCTCCCCACAGTGTGTGAGCCCCAACCCCCCCCAGCTCTGTACAAACCCACCACCTCTCCCCACAGTGTGTGAGCCCCAACCCCCCCCAGCTCTGTACAAACCCACCACCTCTCCCCACAGTGTGTGAGCCCTACCCCACCCCCAGCTCAACACCACCTCTCCCCACAGTGTGTGAGCCCTACCCCACCCCCAGCTCAACACCACCTCTCCCCACAGTGTGTGAGCCCTACCCCAGCTCAACACCACCTCTCCCCACAGTGTGTGTGAGCCCCAACCCACCCCAGCTCTGTACAATGGGTGATTCTTTCTCTCTCTCACAAACACCATCTCTCCCTCCGTTTCTTGCGTCTCTTCAGTGGAAGGAGCATCCTGCAGGTATGAGTGCCATGAGTGGCACATGAACAGCAGTGAGAACACGCCTCACTGGAGCGTAATACTCCACAAGCGTTAGGAAAGGAACCTCAAGATGGTGTTTCAGGAAGCGAAAGTAAACACACTACTGGACACAATAGCAGGAGGACGTGAATGCCACAGGAATACCGCGCTTCAAATGGGCTTACCTAGCTTGCTAGGTAATTCACCTTATGAACAAGCCGGTGTTTTTCTGTTCTCTGATTTAAACCAGTGCTCCATTTGTGCTTGTCTTACTGTCTCCTCGGTGGAAAAAGCGGCCATCCATCAGCACAGAACAGAAAGACGTATGTGTCCTCTAAAACTGCCCCTTCCAGGGGGATAAACGCTGGGCTCTGCTCTCCCCTGATTGGACGCACGGCTGGGGATCCAGCTGTTCATCCATCGATCCTGACGCTGATGTAGCACCCGGGATCGCAGTATTGAGCGGCAGATGAAGTGGCTTTTCTCTACTCATTTGACCCAAGTCCATGTCCAAGTGGTCATAGTTTATTTTTGTTGTTGTTGTCATAGCAACAGAGGAACAGCAGTTGAAACCAGACATGAAAGCCATTCTCGTTCCCACTAATCACACTCTGTTTTAGGGACGCACCGATTTATCAGCTGATAAAACAAAAACTGCACAATCGCCCATTGGCAAAAACAACACCAATTATGTCCTGCCTATCGAGAAGAAAATGTCTTGTTTATTTGTAATCCAAGAGTTGGCTCTCATTCGCCTGTCAGATACAAAATAGTTTGCACTTTTCCATATTCAGTGTTTCCACTATAATTGTACAGGCTTGGCGGGCTGCCAGCCCAACAAAATCCTGAATGTTGAGAATAACACCAAATATCCAGGCTCCACATTTACAAATCAACTATTATTTGCCATTTTTGAGCCTCTGTGGAGTGCAGTGTGAACTTCCGAGGTGTGTTTCAGCCTGGGAAACGACAGCAGGCATGCACACGTAGACAGGAAATCAAGCCCTCGGCCAACCTATGCAGTGAAACACCCAGAAGTCTGGCTGCTTTGGGCAAAACAGGTTTCTGCCCCTTAACTTCAAAGTAAAAACCCAAGCTGATTTAACAACCAAAGAAAACCTAGTCGGTCAATTATTTTTCAGACCTAGTCAGTTCACGATGTGTAGCAACAATGATTGTTTTGGTCGAATACTGAATTTTAATAACTTTCTTACGATAGAAAACCTAGGGAGCACTTGTCCATGAGGTCTGTAAGAATATAGTATAAAATGTTGATGAAAATGTTCAGTGTGATGGATAGGCTATGTAACAGCTGTGATTCCGTCAGTGGGCTAAGTAATAACGCAGTACATCTGTTAATTTAGAGTAAGTGCCGGTCATCTGTTTAAAAGGAGCGTTTGGTCATTTTTATTGTTGGACCATTCATGAGTGGATGTACAGTACTGTGCAGAAGTCTTAGGCACCCTAGACTTTATTATATATATGTTTATTTTTTTGTGTGTGTTAGTATACACTAACTAACATATTACTGTAAGCAATTTACTACTTTTTACATAAAAACTTGATCAAGGCTGTCTGAGATCAGAAGCAAGGAGCCAACCAAAGTCTGCACAAGAACTGTGGCAAGTTCTCCAACATGCTTGGAACAACCTCCCTGCTGATTGGCTTAGCCAACGCTGTCCTGCGGTTCTATATCTCAGAGAAGTGATGCAGTTTTAACGCGGAAGAGTGGTCACAAAAAACATTGATTTGATTCAATTTTTAACTATTCTGCCAAATTACTAAAATGTAATGTAAAATGTATAGTACGTATATTTAGGACCTTTCATTGAATTCTTTTTGAAAGAACCATATCTGTACAGGATGTTATACAGGTGCCTAAGATTTTTGCACAGCAATGTACATGCATCTGTATTTAACAGCCTATTTGTGTTGTGTGTGAGTGACCAATGAATGACGCCACTCACATATGGCTCACAGTGATCTCAGGTTCAATTATTAATGCCATTGATGGACATTATTTCCATAAGCCATTAATAACTGACCCTCATTATTAATGTTTTCTTGATGTAGGCCGTTAATACCTGTGCCAAGGGGTTATTGATTTGAACTCCCAGATGACGTAAAGGAATTAGCCCACTCCGGTCACATCCATCTCTATGTGGATAGCCACGGATAATGAAGACATCTCTCAAACGCCGTAAAATCTGGGCTTTAAACCCCCTTCCGTCTTTAAACTTGTCAGGGTTTCCTCATCAACAATAACAGATCTGCTGATTTGTAATGCCCAGGGGTGGGGCTCACAGTAGGGTAGTTGGGAGAGCTTCTGGCCCTGTGCTCGATGCTGTGGGCTTTGCAGCAAAGATACAGACACAGCCTTATAGGGAATTAAATCAGGAGACTGACCTGGAATCTTTATTTCTTCACATTACATTAAACTACATTAGAGGCATTTGTCAGACACTCTTATCCAGACCAATGTACAACAAAGTGCCTAACCATAACCAGGCACAAGTGCACTGAAAACCATAGAGGGAAGAACAGTACAGTGCTCAAAGTGACACATATAAGAACTTGCACCCTGTAGATTAATCTGAAGAGAATGTGGTTTGTTGATGGATAAGCTCACAAGAAAAGATTTGTGAAGAAAAAAAGGGTGAGTGGATGTAGGGCACATGTTTAGTGAATTAGGCCTGTGTTAGGGGATTGTGGTTGAATGAATGAGGCTATCTGCAGTGTAGAATGCTTTGTTGTAGACTAGGTCACGTATCTGTAGGGTTGGAGACCCTGAGGACACAACTTAAGTGAATTTTGGGGGAAAGCAGAGGCTGGTGTACAAAAGTATTCTTGCACATTCAAATATTTTATTTTATTGCCAAGATCAAAATATGCATATGTTACACTCGGGGCCAGAAACCCAATCACAGACCACAGCATTCCAAAAAACTTTGTCTTTATTCAGTCCAGCAGTACAAGCCAGGTAATCAGAGACACAATGGCAGGTCGAGAAGCAAAAGGGAAATCACAAAATCCAGGGGATCAGAATGGCAGAGGTACAGAGTAGGCGGCACAGGGAGAGTCGTAAACGGAGCTAGTATCAAAAAACAAAAATCACAGGCAGTCAAAACAGAAGGGAATGAGCAAAACTCAAAGACAGGCAAAAGGGTGTCTCGAGAATCAGAAAAATTGCAGGCTTACACAAAATCGCCACTGAAATTTTGATCAATGTTCTGACAACCATGAAGACTCAGACTGGGGTTTATGTACACAGGGGAGTGAGACAACCTGGGGAGGGCATGGGAGTGAGGGCGGCCTAACAAATAGACATCAGGCGAGACATTAAATCATACAATAATATGGAAGGAACGAAGACCTGGGACTGGATTCACATAAACTCACATGTAATACAAACAGCTCCGGATTAGGGAGTAGACAATTGCACAGACTTAAAGAATATAGTGATAGTTAGAGAACAGGTGTGAACACTTCACTGAATTAAGGCAGGCAATCAGAGATAGAACAGGGAGGTGGAGCTACAGAGTAGTGCAGAAATAGGGAGAATGTTAATATGTTAGTTACGTGATTAAACTATAAATTCCCAAACCTAGTGAATGTTAGTTAGACAAACATATTAGTGTGTTGATATAATTAGTGCTGTACCAGTTCTATGTTGGTTGGGATTAGTAGATTAGTGTTATCTACAAACATGAATGGAGAGAAAGCGGGAAGCAAGTAAAGCGAGACGGAGAAGGAATCGTGGGAAACCGGAAAATTCCAAAAACACCCGAATAGTGAATCACTCAGACAGGGGAGTGACTCAGGTTCAGAACTACATAAAGACACATACATCACATGGTTGCAATGAGCAATGAATGTAAAGGGAAACCAGACATGAATATGAAAAATAATAAAGTTACAAAAACACAGAATAAGGCGGCACGGATGGTGCAGTGGGTAGCACTGCCGCCTCACAGCAAGGAGGTCCTGGGTTCGAATGCCCGTCAGCCGGGGCCTCTCTGTGCGGAGTTTGCATGTTCTCCCCGTGTCTGCGTGGGTTTCCTCCGGGTACTCCAGTTTCCTCCCACAGTCCAAAGACATGCAGGTTAGGCTGATTGGAGAGTCTAAATTGCCCGTAGGTATGAGTGTGTGAGTGAATGGTGTGTGTGCCCTGTGATGGACTGGCGACCTGTCCTGGGTGTATTCCTGCCTTTCGCCCAATGTATGCTGGGATAGGCTCCAGCCCCCCTGCGACCCTGTTCAGGATAAGCGGGTTAGGATAATGAATGAATGAATGAATGAATGAATGAAACACAGACTAAACTGACAGACAGAAAACAGGATGTTACAGCATATGATGACACATCATGAAGAGGCGTATGCAGAAGTATCCCTCGAATAGCAGAAGGTTTTCCTTTGAAAACTCATATCCATTTAATAGTGCTTTGGTTATGATTAACCTGCTCCACACACAAGGCCAGGTAACATGGGGGAGGCTATGTCATCTTAGCTGCACAGATTAAATGCTCAAATGATTAAAAAGCATGAAAGCGAATAGTTATGACTCACACCTTTTCTTTCTTCACTCTGATGGACGGTAAAGTCCTCTTTAAGTTTGAGATTGAAATATTTCTTATCACTGGACTGCAGTTACGTGCATGACACATGTAACGTTTTCATGACGTTGACACCTGCATTTCATTGGCTCTGTGAGGAGAAGAAACGGTTCTACTGCTTCACTCAGGGACACATAAACCATCACTTATATAATTCATTAATTTATTAAGTCAGCAGATGTCCTAATTCAAGGTGATTTTCACAGTTCACATTTGTATGTGGTATCCATTTTACAGTTACATGGTTAACTGTGTCTGTGAGTGGTAACAGATTCTGGTTAGGTGTGAGTGGCAACAGATTCTGGTTAGCTGTGAGTGGTAACAGATTCTGGTTAGCTGTGAGTGGTAACAGATTCTGGTTAGGTGTGTCTGTGAGTGGTAATAGATTCTGGTTAGGTGTGAGTGGTAACAGATTCTGGTTAGCTGTGAGTGGTAACAGATTCTGGTTAGCTGTGAGTGGTAACAGATTCCGGCTAGCTGTGTCTGTGAGTGGTAACAGATTCTGGTTAGCTGTGTCTGTGAGTGGTAACAGATTCTGGTTAGCTGTGTCTGTGAGTGGTAACAGATTCTGGTTAGGTGTGAGTGGTAACAGATTCCAGTTAGCTGTGTCTGTGAGTGGTAACAGATTCTTGTTAGGTGTGAGTGGTAACAGATTCCAGTTAGCTGTGTCTGTGAGTGGTAACAGATTCTGGTTAGCTGTGTCTGTGAGTGGTAACAGATTCTGGTTAGCTGTGTCTGTGAGTGGTAACAGATTCTGGTTAGGTGTGAGTGGTAACAGATTCCAGTTAGCTGTGTCTGTGAGTGGTAACAGATTCTGGTTAGGTGTGAGTGGTAACAGATTCCAGTTAGCTGTGTCTGTGAGTGGTAACAGATTCTGGTTAGGTGTGAGTGGTAACAGATTCCAGTTAGCTGTGTCTGTGAGTGGTAACAGATTCTGGTTAGGTGTGAGTGGTAACAGATTCCAGTTAGCTGTGTCTGTGAGTGGTAACAGATTCTGGTTAGGTGTGAGTGGTAACAGATTCTGGTTAGCTGTGAGTGGTAACAGATTCTGGTTAGGTGTGTCTGTGAGTGGTAACAGATTCTGGTTAGGTGTGAGTGGTAACCGATTCAGGTTAGCTGTGTCTGTGAGTGGTAACAGATTCTGGTTAGCTGTGTCTGTGAGTGGTAACCGATTCAGGTTAGCTGTGTCTGTGAGTGGTAACCGATTCAGGTTAGCTGTGTCTGTGAGTGGTAACAGATTCTGGTTAGCTGTGTCTGTGAGTGGTAACAGATTCTGGTTAGCTGTGTCTGTGAGTGGTAACCGATTCAGGTTAGCTGTGTCTGTGAGTGGTAACAGATTCTGGTTAGGTGTGAGTGGTAACAGATTCCAGTTAGCTGTGTCTGTGAGTGGTAACAGATTCTGGTTAGGTGTGAGTGGTAACAGATTCTGGTTAGCTGTGTCTGTGAGTGGTAACCGATTCAGGTTAGCTGTGCCTGTTGGTAGTAACAGACAGCAGTCTGTGCCTGCCGGACTCTGATGTGAACATTGATCGCAGGAGGAGTGATTTGATTGAGTTTCTTTTCATTTGCAGATGGGATGAATAAAGTAGATTTACTGAGGCCATTTCGAGGCCCCTTCTGTCAGCAGAACAATGGGGCGTAGGTGGGAATGAGTTAAAGGTCAGTTACTGGGTAGTATTTTTCACACACAGAGTTGCTAATGCATAGAATAGCTTGCCAGGATTCTACTGAAAGCAGAACCCATGAAGCATTCTAGACCAGGATTGAAGCAATTCTGGATATTCTTTAGAGGCAGTGATGAGTCTGGATGGGCTGTTAACTTCAGAATTTCAGAAAGTGTTTGCATTACATTGCATTTATTTAGCTGATGCTTTTGTTCAGAGTGGCTAACAGTTGATTAGACTTTGTAGGGGCCAATGTGGGGTTAAGGGCCTTGCTCTAGATTTGCACTGATCTTATGCTGTGTTCCAAAATTAGCTCTGAACCAAGCAGGTGAAATAATTAGTGAACATCAGGTGGTGTGGTGCACGGCAGAGGCAAATACTTGCACACACTGTGGCCCGCTGGACATGCAGTTGAGTAGCTCTGACCTAGACAATGGTCACGCTCATCTCTACTGGCAGAAAACACCTCAAGAAATATGCAGATGGTAAATGGCAGGCATTTATATAGCGCCTTTATCCAAAGCGCTGTACAATTGATGCTTCTCATTCACCCATTCATACACACACTCACACACCGACGGCGATTGGCTGCCATGCAAGGCCCCGACCAGCTCGTCAGGAGCATTTGGGGTTTAGGTGTCTTGCTCAGGGACACTTCGACACAGCCCGGGCGGGGGATCGAACCGGCATCCCTCCGACTGCCAGAGAACTGCTCTTACTGCCTGAGCCATGTCGCCCAGATGGTATCGCTGCTTCCATTTGGACAAAACCCCTGAAGGACGCTGCTGTGGAAGTTTGCTCTTTACGGTCATGCTGAGAGGCTGGCTGTTCCTGCCAGGCTCCTGGTGGTCCCTCCTGCCAGGCTCCTGGTGGTCCCTCCTGCCAGGCTCCTGGTGGTCCCTCCTGCCAGGCTCCTGGTGGTCCCTGCCAGGCTCCTGGTGGTCCTCCTGCCAGGCTCCTGGTGGTCCCTCCTGCCAGGCTCCTGGTGGTCCTCCTGCCAGGCTCCTGGTGGTCCCTCCTGCCAGGCTCCTGGTGGTCCCTCCTGCCAGGCTCCTGGTGGTCCCTCCTGCATGGTGGGGCATGGAGCCAGGGGGCGCTCAGCTGCATGGGTCACACACTCGGATGTGACACTTGCTGCCTGTAGCCTAGTGGCTAAGGTCCATGACTGGGGCAGTCTGTAGCCTAGTGGCTAAGGTACATGACTGGGGCAGCATGTAGCCTAGTGGTTAAGGTACATGACTGGGGCAGCCTGTAGCCTAGTGGTTAAGGTACATGACTGGGGCAGCATGTAGCCTAGTGGTTAAGGTACATGACTGGGGCAGCCTGTAGCCTAGTGGCTAAGGTACATGACTGGGGCAGCCTGTAGCCTAGTGGCTAAGGTCCATGACTGGGGCAGCCTGTAGCCTAGTGGCTAAGGTCCATGACTGGGGCAGCCTGTAGCCTAGTGACTAAGGTCCATGACTGGGACCTGGAAGGTTGGTGGTTCAAGGCCCAGTGTAGCCTCAATAAGATCAGTGCAGCTGTTGGGCTCTTGAGCGAGGCCCTTAACCACATATTGATCCAGGAGGGATTGACCCCTGCTTTATCGAATCAACTGTAAGTCGCTTTGGATAAAAGCATCAGCTAAATAACTGTAATGTAATATAATGGATGTCTGCTGTACAGCCTTAAATGCATTTGGGGCTAGCAGGTTGTGAACTGTCCGTTTGAGGACGAGCTGCACCTTCACATTTGCCTGGCCAAGATGGGCCCTTACAACCACCCCTCAGCCTGCCTGTTACCCAGCACACTCCAGTTTAATCAGCAAATTCAGTCCAACACTGCCCTCTGGTGTGCACGGCAAGACACGGCACCTAGTGTGGAGTCAGGATGAACAGCCTGGGGTGGAACCGTTTCAATGGAATCAGCCAAATCGTGAAAAACTGGTTTCACAATTATTGGCACCCCTGGCAAAGATGGTAGCCATGAGTCTTTTCCTATGATTTCTAATAAGGCCAGAGGACACATTTGAAGGGTTTTTTGACCATTCCTCCATGCAGAAGTAGTTTGTTGGTATGGAGGTGCTCTTTTATGGGTCTTTTTGAGACTTTGTGACCCAAAGACTCAGAAATCTGCCATTTTTAAACTATGATCCTTTATGGTCTCCCTCACGATCTTCCTCACCACCTGTAAGGGCAATGTGCACTCGTGTCCTCTTCCTGGCAAGCTTGCAATAAATACGTTTAACATTTTTAAATTATTGCCCTTACCGTGCTATGTGGTATGTTTAACCGTGCATTTTCTTGGTACCCATTACCAAATTTGCAACGTGAGTTACCATAAACGCAAACATACGAGACCACAAAGAAGCGATAAGTGGCTAGCCTCGTCAGTCTTTTGAGAACCCTGCAGGTTCGGACCAATGGTCTTTTCATTTGAAAATGACAGGTAGCGTGGAAGTGGAAAGGACTTCCAGACTATTCCAGGAAAGTGAAAAGTTGTGATGTTGTTGTGTGAGTCACATCAGAGCTGAGCGACCAAGCAGCATGCGGCTAGCCATCAGGGCTAGCCATCAGAAGGTCTTGCAAACTTTATTTTTTATTTTGAAATGTTCAACTGCTCTTTTCAGGTTCTACCACAGCATCTCTATTTCATTCAAGTCAGGATCTTAACAACTGCAAAACTAATTTTGATTATTTTCAGTCAACTAGATGTGGACTTTTCGCTTTTGGATAATCGTCTTGTTGCATAAACCAACGACTAAAACTTTAGCAAACACAGTAACAGCCGCAGTGTCAGGGAAGGATTTATTTTATTGATCAGGGAAGGCACATTAATCATTATTCTCAGTCCCCGGCAGAGCTGAGCTCATTTTCATCTGTAGTTGCGAACCTGCATGTCTTTACACTGTGGGAGGAAACCGGAGTACCCGGAGGAAACCCACGCAGACACGGGGAAAACATGCAAACTCCGCACAGAGAGGCCCGGGTTGCCGTAATGATAGGGTCTAATGGACGAAGAAAAAACTTCATTTGAAAAGCGCATGGTTGGCGTTTCTAGCTCAAGTAAGACAGATATCATGTATATATTTATTTCCAGAGCTCGCTTTCCAGAACAAACCCCACAAACCTCCACAAATGGTTATGAGCTGCTCTTTCCCTGATTGGCTGTGGCCATCTTCATTTTGATTGGTCCAAAAACATGGATTTTTGTTTCCCCCCGTCTTTTACATGAAGTATTGCTAAACTATTTGTATTTGGTGACTCCTGTTTCGGGTTCTGTCAAACGGCACTTGCAGTTTTCGAAACAGATCTCGATATACAAAGCACAAGCTGTGTAACTCAGGATTCGTATTTTTGCAATGTGTAAAACACTCGCGAACCACTTTGCGGTTCACAAAATAGGAATGAATTGCGTTTTGTGGCTAGAGTACTGAAATAAGGGTAAACACCGGGACTAAATTCACTCGATAGACACAGCCTAAACACATGATCTGTGCAAGGCAGCATAACCACAAGTCAGAAGAGGCCTTGTTTTACATCAACCGCTACCTTTCTACAGCTTTGGGCTAAAGACCGGGTGTGCTAGTTTAGCTCCCTCTGCTCTCCCACAGTGCGCTCGGCCACTACCAAATACGAGTGAAATGGTCAAAACAACCATCAAATATCCTGACGATTACAGGACGTGAGGACTCCCACCACTCCTGAAGGCCTACTCGCCAGTTTTTTTCTGCGTTCCATTCAGCCAAAAAGTGATCACATACTACAGTACAGTGAAGCTCTAGCCTACCTTTTACCACGTTATCTGACTGTGGATTCCACATTTCACACTACGGTATCCGATTGAGCCGTTTTACAGTGCGATGTTGAGTTTTATCAAACGAAAATTAATTTCAGCCGCGACAAGTGAACCTTATAAAAGTGTTTTAATCTTTATTTAAACCCAAATTACAGTGCCAATTTATGCACAACACAGGTAGTGGGGCACACTACTGTTTCTGTAAAAAAGAAAAATAAGCTAAACAAAATTACGGAGTAAAATCGGTCCAAATAGCAAAGGACAATTTCTTGACAGCTACCATATCATTAACTACTGAAGAAATACCATCGATACACATACAGTAAGTACAACCATGTAAAACAACACATCGTAGAAATATCACGGATGGCTCACGCTTAATCCTTCTATGAAGGGAAAGAGCACACGGAGAGAGCGTTTTGTGGAGATGGATCGTCCGCACGCGGAGGTTAAAGCTCTCCCTCTGCATGATTGGGGTGGGGGTCCTGTGGGGGCCGGGCTGGGCAGCGGGACGGGGCCCTGGGGCCCTCAGAGGGCCGACAGCGTCCCGGCGCTCTAAGCGTACATGTCCTCTCGGTCGGCGTTGTAGATCTCGCCCTCCTGGAGCGAGGCGAAGTTGAGGAAGTGTGACGGCCGGTGGACCTCGTGGTAGAACTCCTTGGGGTTGGACAGCTGCAGGTCGTACTTCATGTTCGGATCGTGCCGGACACCTGAGGAGCCGCAAAAACCATTACGATTAAGCCTAATTAATGCTACAGGTAAACAACACAATCCAGCGCTACAGGTAAACAACACAATCCTGCGCTACAGGTAAACAACAACACAATCCAGTGCTACAGGTAAACAACAACACAATCCAGCGCTACAGGTAAACAACAACACAACCCAGCGCTACAGGTCAACACAATCCAGCGCTACAGGTAAACAACAACACAATCCAGCGCTACAGGTAAACAACAACACAATCCAGCGCTACAGGTAAACAACAACACAATCCAGCGCTACAGGTAAACAACAACACAATCCAGCGCTACAGGTAAACAACAACACAACCCAGCGCTACAGGTCAACACAATCCAGCGCTACAGGTAAACAACAACACAATCCAGCGCTACAGGTAAACAACAACACAATCCAGCGCTACAGGTAAACAACAACACAATCCAGCGCTACAGGTAAACAACAACACAATCCAGCGCTACAGGTAAACAACAACACAATCCAGCGCTACAGGTAAACAACAACACAATCCAGCGCTACAGGTAAACAACAACACAATCCAGCACTACAGGTAAACAACACAATCCAGCGCTACAGGTAAACAACACAATCCTGCGCTGCAGGTAAACAACAACACAATCCTGCGCTGCAGGTAAACAACACAATCCTGCGCTGCAGGTAAACAACACAATCTAGCGCTACAGGTAAACACAATCCTGCGCTACAGGTAAACACAATCCAGCGCTACAGGTAAAGAAAAACACAATCCAGTGCTACAGGTAAACAAATAACACAATCCAGTGCTACAAGTAAATAACATAATCCACAGTGTTACAGGTTAAATAATCCCATAGTATTGTGCTTGGGTATGTCGGGGGAAGTAAGTATTAAGTAAACCGCGTCTGTGTGTGTGTGTGTGTGTGTGTGTGTGTGTATTAACAGCAGGTGAGCGCTCCGCTCACCCATGAAGTTGTAGTTCCAGGACACCTGCCCGGGCACCATGAAGAACCCCAGGAATCGGTCGGACAGCAGCATCTGCACACGCTCGTAGTGCGAGGGCAGGTAGCCCTTGGGGTTGTTGCCCTTGTCGGTGTTCTGCCTGCCCCACTCGTACCCGCTGGGGGTGAGCTTGTAGGCCGTCAGGGTGCAGGACCCAGGGGTGAAGCTGGAACCAAACGCACATTTAAAACAGCGCCCTCGTCAAGCATTAACTAGTGTAGAAGACAAATCTTTCATTGAAATTGCTGAGGAAGGGAGCACTGTGATAAGGCACTTTCACTGAAACAAAGCAGCAAGCTCCTTATACACGTACTCTGCATTTAACATCAATACTATACATTTCTCATTCTATATTGTTCTGGCCATCTTACATAAAGCAGCTCTCTCATACAGCTGGGCAACACAACTTTATCTGACTGCTGACAAACAAACAGACAAGCACACGTGATTGCTCAAGTCATCCCTTAAGTCGGGTGCACAGCAAGGCCGATCCACTTCAGGATTCAACTTCAGCACTTATTTAGTCTAGCTAAATAATGTCTTGATCAATGTTTGTATATGCACCAGCTACAGTGTATTGATGCGTGCGTGCGTACGTGCGTGCGTGCGTGCGCGTGCGTGTATTGAGTGTATATGTGTGTGTGTATTGAGTGTATGTGTGTGTATTGAGTGTATGTGTGTGCGTGTGTGTGTACCTGCAGGTGATGATGATGGTCTTCTCTCCGTCCCAGGACGGGTTGTCGGCCATGACCTTGGCGTGGGTGGTGACGTCCTGCGGGGACAGCTGGGGCGACTCGTTGGGCTGCGTGTGGATCCAGCCCAGAGGCTCCATCTCCTGAGACATGGGTCAGAGACACAGAGACACGGGTCAGAGACACAGAGACACGGGTCAGAGACACAGAGACACGGGTCAGAGACACAGAGACATGGGTCAGAGACACAGAGACACGGGTCAGAGACAGAGAGACACGGGTCAGAGACACGGGTCAGAGACACAGAGACACGGGTCAGAGACAGAGAGACACGGGTCAGAGACAGAGAGACACGGGTCAGAGACACGGGTCAGAGACACGGGTCAGAGACAGAGAGACACGGGTCAGAGACAGAGACACGGGTCAGAGACAGAGAGACACGGGTCAGAGACAGAGAGACACGGGTCAGAGACAGAGAGACACGGGTCAGAGACACAGAGACACGGGTCAGAGACACAGAGACACGGGTCAGAGACAGAGACACGGGTCAGAGACAGAGACACGGGTCAGAGACAGAGAGACACGGGTCAGAGACAGAGAGACACGGGTCAGAGACACAGAGACACGGGTCAGAGACAGAGAGACACGGTTCAGAGACAGAGAGACACGGTTCAGAGACAGAGAGACACGGTTCAGAGACAGAGAGACACGGGTCAGAGACAGAGAGACACGGGTCAGAGACAGAGAGACACGGGTCAGAGACAGAGACACAGGTCAGAGACAGAGACACGGGTCAGAGACAGAGACACGGGTCAGAGACAGAGAGACACGGGTCAGAGACACAGAGACACGGGTCAGAGACAGAGAGACACGGGTCAGAGACACAGAGACACGGGTCAGAGACACAGAGACACGGGTCAGAGACACAGAGACAGAGAGACACGGGTCAGAGACACGGGTCAGAGACACGGGTCAGAGACACGGGTCAGAGACACGGGTCAGAGACAGATACAGGTAAGCCAAATATACAGGGCAAAGCTGGGATACAGGTAAGATACAGGTATGGCAGAGTCAAGGTGCAGCGTGATACAGGGCAGAGTGTATATGCAGTGTCGTCTTGGAATGACCCACTGCCTGCATCATTAGCGTTGTAACACGCTGGCTCGTGATAGGTCAGTTAACAGGGCCCAGCAGTCGTTTCCATTCGCATTCTAACACACTGGCTTGTGATAGATCCATTTCATTTACAGGCAGCTGACCTTGAGGTACTCATGCTGGGGCAGTTGATTGGGCAGATGGACGGTTTGGTGCGTTCCCCACTGGGGCACCATGACGATGCAGCGGATCTCCTTCACCTGGGGGTTATCTGGGGGGCTGGTCCCGTACAGGTACCCTGCAATCTAGGGCGGGACAGGGGAGGACAAAGGTAAAACAAGGGTCTCATTTTACTCCACTTCTAACAGGCTGTTGGCCACACTGGCAGACACGACTCCACACAGAGACACTGTGAACCAGCCTGTGTGGCTGGAACCTAATGATCAAACTCAACATGTACATGACGGAACACAGCCACACCAACATCAGACACGCACAGGACGTGTACTCCGTAAACAGACACTTCACGTCACTGCAGTTATTCATGGACAGGCTCCAGATGGGGGCCAAGAGGATTGAATATCACACTCATCATTCACACTCCCTGGGATCGTCTTCCTGTCCTGTAGCAATAACCCAGCACACCCGCCAGTCCGAGGCCCAGTGTGTATGGCAGACTATAGGGAGGAAAAGCGGATGTTTCGGGAACGATAATTCCGGTACACTGCTGCCCATTTCATAGAGTAGCGAAAGCCAAATATACGCAAACTGTGTAGTGTTGAAATCTGGGTTCAAAGTATGCGTCTCATAATTGAAATAAAATATGTAAAAAGTCCTGTTTTGAGTTTTCAGATCGTTTTAAGTCTCCCATAATGCTTTCCCTTTCATAGTGTCAATTTCCACAATGCCACCATATTAATTTACCATCATGTCTCACGCAATGAATTAACTGACATGATTTTAATTTATAAACTTGATTAGGATGCAACCAATGTCAAAATAAATAAGTAAAAAAGAATGCTCAATTTGCTTGTATGAAGTTGCTGCTCCTGCAGTCTGATGAAATGCACTAGCATAGCATTTAGCAGCACACCGGAAATTCAATTCAGCGGGACATCCGCCTTACCTCCCCATATACAGCACTATACACAACACTGCACACAGCACTATACAGAAAGCCCACAGGACAGACACCTGAGCGCGCAGGTCAGAGATGCAGATGAACTTCTTCAGGACGTTCTTGGGGAGGATGTAGGTGTAGCCCGTCTCCTTGATGTCGTCGGAGGAGACGTAGATGTGGTTGGTGCGGAGGTGGAGGTTAGCAGCAGAGATGGCCCTGCAGGGAGAGAGGGTGAGAGAGGGTGAGAGGGTGAGAGAGGGAGAGAGGGAGAGAGGGTGAGAGAGAGAGGGTGAGGGGGCGGGGAGAGGGAGAGAGTGAGAGGGGGGGGAGAGGGAGAGAGAGAGGGAGAGAGAGGGTGAGAGAGGGGGGGGAGAGAGGGTGAGAGAGAGAGAAAGTGAGAGGTGAGAGAGTGAGTGTGAGTGAGTGAGAGTGGTGAGAGGGAGAGAGGTGAGAGTGAGAGTGAGAGAGGCGAGTGAGTGAGAGGGTGAGAGAGTGAGAGTGAGAGAGGCGAGTGAGTGAGAGGTGAGAGAGTGAGAGAGAGTGTGAGAGAGTGGGAGAGAGAGTGAGTGTGAGAGTGAGAGTGAGAGAGGTGAGAGAGTGTGAGAGGGAGAGTGAGAGTGAGAGTGAGAGTGAGAGTGGTGAGAGAGAAAGTGAGAGGTGAGAGAGTGAGAGAGGGAGTGTGCAAGAGTGTGAGAGGGAGTGAGGGAGTGTGAGAGTGAGAGGTGAGAGAGAGAGGGTCACACGGTGAAGCAGGGCCAGGTGGAGGCAGGCCATTGAGCGGGCGGGCAGGCTGGCTCACCTCACTCTCCACTCGGTCTTGGAGGAGAAGGTCTGGGTCTCGTAGTTGCTGGTGGTGGAGGTGATGATCTCGTCGCCGTGCTTGTTGACGGTGCGGGTCTGCGTGGCGGTCAGCTGAGACTGCTCCTTCGTCTGCTTCTCGATCTCCGCGATCTGCTGCCGCTGCTGCGAGGGCGCGGAGATCTCCATGCCCAGGATGATGTCCCGAATCTCCGACTGCGTCAGGGACGCCACGTTCACACTGGAGCAGGGAGACACGCGTCAGGCCGGGGCCAAACAGGGGCCACGCACGCACACGGGTCAGGCCAGGGGCCACGCACGCACACGGGTCAGGCCAGGGGCCACGCACGCACACGGGTCAGGCCAGGGGCCACGCACGCACACGGGTCAGGCCAGGGGCCACGCACGCACACGGGTCAGGCCAGGGGCCACGCACACGGGTCAGGCCAGGGGCCACACACACGGGTCAGGCCAGGGGCCACACACACGGGTCAGGCCAGGGGCCACACACACACACGGGTCAGGCCAGGGGCCACGCACACACACGGGTCAGGCCAGGGGCCACGCACACACACGGGTCAGGCCAGGGGCCACGCACACGGGTCAGGCCAGGGCCACACATGGGTCAGGCCAAGGCTACATACGGGTCAAACCAGAGCTAAAGGCGATCACTTCATAAAGCCTCAGTCTCAGACCAGTACAGTCTTGCAGCTTTAGAAAGAAATGTGGCCAGCCTAAAATGTAGACATACACCTTTACGCTTGCAGACACTCACTTGTTCTTCTTGCCGTAGTCGGCCAGGATGAGGTCTTTGAGCTGCACCTCCACCTTGATCCACTCCTCGTCCGTGAGTGTGGGCCAGATGTGGTGGGGCTCCGTGATGGTGGTCTTATCCGGCTTCAGGATGACTTTGGCGCGGTCGTTATTCACGTGGAGCGCCCGGAGGATCAGGATGAGACGGGAGAACGCCTGCGAACGGGGTTATGATGTCAGATTTGAGAGGCCCGGCTGGGTCAGGCATACGTTAGGGTAGGAAGTGAGCAGGTTACGGTCGATGTTACAGTGTGGGAAGTGAGCAGGTTATGGCAGACATTACCGTGTAGGAGGAGATGGTCTTCAGCCAGTCGTCGTACAGGTTGAACAGGACCATCTGCGGCTCGGTGGCCTTCAGAATCAGATCCCCAAACTTCTCCACCTTCAGACAGGCCTGGAAGGGCAGCTGCAGCTCCGAGCCCTTGATCACGATGTTGGGGAAGTCCAGCAGGTGGACCTGACAAACGGGAGACCGAGCGCCATGGTTACAGGGAGCAGGACGTGGTGAGGGCAGGGTTACAGGGTTACAGGGTGCAGGACGTGGTGAGGGCAGGGTTACAGGGTTACAGGGTGCAGGACGTGGTGAGGGCAGGGTTACAGGGTTACAGGGTGCAGGACGTGGTGAGGGCAGGGTTACAGGGTGCAGGACGTGGTGAGGGCAGTGTTACAGGGTTACAGGGTGCAGGACGTGGTGAGGGCAGTGTTACAGGGTTACAGGGTGCAGGACGTGGTGAGGGCAGGGTTACAGGGTGCAGGACGTGGTGAGGGCAGTGTTACAGGGTGCAGGACGTGGTGAGGGCAGGGTTACAGGGTGCAGGACGTGGTGAGGGCAGTGTTACAGGGTTACAGGGTGCAGGACGTGGTGAGGGCAGGGTTACAGGGTGCAGGACGTGGTGAGGGCAGTGTTACAGGGTTACAGGGTGCAGGACGTGGTGAGGGCAGGGTTACAGGGTGCAGGACGTGGTGAGGGCAGTGTTACAGGGTGCAGGACGTGGTGAGGGCAGGGTTACAGGGTGCAGGACGTGGTGAGGGCAGGGTTACAGGGTTACAGGGTGCAGGGTGCAGGGAGCAGGACGTGGTGAGGGCAGGGTTACAGGGTTACAGGGTGCAGGATGTGGTGAGGGCAGGGTTACAGGGTTACAGGGTGCAGGACGTGGTGAGGGCAGGGTTACAGGGTTACAGGGTTACAGGGTGCAGGACGTGGTGAGGGCAGGGTTACAGGGTTACAGGGTGCAGGACGTGGTGAGGGCAGGTTTACAGGGTTACAGGGTTACAGGGTGCAGGACGTGGTGAGGGCAGGGTTACAGGGTTACAGGGTGCAGGATGTGGTGAGGGCAGGGTTACAGGGTTACAGGGTGCAGGACGTGGTGAGGGCAGGTTTACAGGGTTACAGGGTTACAGGGTGCAGGACGTGGTGAGGACAGGGTTACAGGGTGCAGGACGTGGTGAGGGCAGTGTTACAGGGTTACAGGGTTACAGGGTGCAGGACGTGGTGAGGGCAGGGCGTGATGTGGGTCTGTGGGCGTCTCACCTCCAGGGGGTCCAGCATACCCTTCCTGGTGACGATGATCTGTTTGGGCTGCTCCTCCACGGGCAGCGAGCGAATCAGAGCGGCCACCTCCTCAGCTGTCTTCCACTTGGCCAACTGCAGGCAGAGAGCAAGACCAAGAGGGTCAGAGTCAAGACCTACAGGACCAGGCAGCGAGAGAGAGCAAGAGGTACAGAGGGAGAGGGAGAGAGAGACAGAGGGAGAGACAGAGAGGGAGAGAGAGAGAGAGTCTCACCTGTCCAAGACGTTTCTGCCCTGCCCACACGGAGGTGTGGATGATCTTGAGGAAGAGCTGCCCGGTTCGGGGGTTGAAGATGAAAATGGCTCCGTTGATGGGCTTGGTGGTTAAGTTTCCCTCAAACGTCTGCAAAGTAAAGAGACAGAGCGGCCTTCTATGAGACGAGGTCACAGCAGCACGTTTGCGAGCGAGGGCGATGAGCAGGACTACAACAGAGCACAGAGCTGGGGCACGCTCTGGGCAAGACGAAACACACGAGGAACAAGAAGTCAAACTGCGACAGGCTGGGGAACCAGGATGTGTAAGGACCGTTAGTACGGGCGAGTTGCCACTGCGGGAACTCCCAGCTGGCCAGGGGAAAAGGCCTGTGACAGAATTATGAGCAGGGTGAGGTGGTCACCTCAGGTGAGCACTTGGGGCAGAGTTGGCAAGCGGGATTCAGCACGGACAGCTGCAGCAGTAGATATTAACAGTAGTGCAGATATGGAGTGTAGACACTACTGGAAATGGAACAATGTCTCATCTCCTATGCAGGTACACCCACACGCTTAAAACGCAATGAAGTACGTATGATGGCACTGTTCATGTTACTTATGCCTGTGCGTGTACTCAATCAGCAGAAAAATGCCAAGTGCCAACATGAACAAAATCCACACTAGTACCCCAAAAGGTCAGGACAGTGGCCCAGTGCTCCTCCAGCCATCGCTTATGGCCACACTGCGCTGAGAAGCCGTAGAAACGGGCTGGATGTAAAATGGCTCGGAACAATGCGTTTATGAACCTCACAGGGACACTTCGGCATTTTAAAAAACTGGATCACATGCTAAAGTAGGTAGTCATCACGGTCCACAGGAACGATGCCGGAGTATCCCTTTAAGAACAAAGAGAGACACTTTTCTCTCCTCACCTTGTGGATGGTGACCCTGTAGACGTTGGTGTCGTCGACGAACCAGATGATCTGGTTGGAGAAGAGCTCCCCGTAGTTCTGGGAGGACAGGTAGGGCTCGGTGGGCTCGGAGGAGTAGAGCTGCAGGCCCTTGCGGATGCGCTCCCGCAGCACGTACAGCGCCGGGTTCGCCTTCATGATCTTCGCCATGGCCTGCTGGATCAGCGGCTTCCCGCCCGGGAACCAGTTCCCATAGCCACTGGAGCGGGGGGAGAGACATCGATTAACACCCTAACCCAGGTCCCATAGCCACTGGAGCGGGGAGAGAGACATCCATTAACACCCTAACCCTGGTCCCATAGCCACTGGAGCGGGGGGAGAGACATCCATTAACACCCTAACCCAGGTCCCATAGCCACTGGAGCGGGGAGAGAGACATCCATTAACACCCTAACCCTGGTCCCATAGCCACTGGAGCGGGGGGAGAGACATCCATTAACACCCTAACCCAGGTCCCATAACCACTGGAGCGGGGGGAGAGACATCCATTAACACCCTAACCCAGGTCCCATAACCACTGGAGCGGGGGGAGAGACATCCATTAACACCCTAACCCAGGCCCCATAGCCACTGGAGCGGGGGGAGAGACATCCATTAACACCCTAACCCAGGTCCCATAACCACTGGAGCGGGGGGAGAGACATCCATTAACACCCTAACCCAGGTCCTATAGCCACTGGAGCGGGGAGAGAGACATCCATTAACACCCTAACCCAGGTCCTATAGCCACTGGAGCGGGGGGAGAGACATCCATTAACACCCTAACCCAGGTCCTATAGCCACTGGAGCGGGGAGAGAGACATCCATTAACACCCTAACCCAGGTCCCATAACCACTGGAGCGGGGGGGACAGACATCCATTAACACCCTAACCCAGGTACCATAACCACTGGAGCGGGGAGAGAGACACCCATTAACACCCTAACCCAGTTACCACAGCGTAATTCTGTGAAAATTATACTAAAACTGACCAGAACATGCAAAAGCGTTGCAGTATCAACTACATTTTCGTATTGTATTTTGTATATAGTTTTGTACTTTGAAGAACATAAACTTTAATTTTGATTTGAAACTTTCTACATTACCATCTACTTGGTTAAATAGGCATCTTTGAATAAATGAGACTATTTTACTCCAGGCAGTTCTTCGCAGCACAATTTTCCATTCTTAAAATACTTTTATTTTTCGCAAGTGAATTTTTGGGTACCCCTTTTTAGAGAGCCAATGTCTCTAGAATGGGGGAGGGGTGGTCATCAGCAACTACGCCACGGTGAGCCAGCTCAGCGAAGCAGTGCGACTCAGAGGCTCACCTGTGTAGGTGGTAGTCTCACATGAGCAGGTCAGAGGCTCACCTGTGTAGGTTGTAGGCCAGGTCGATGGCGATGAGGACCCCGGTGGGTGATGGGTAGATACTCATGTTGTCGGTGGTGTAGTCCAGGAACTTGGCGCGGGCGTAGCGCTCGATGTCGTGCGAGTCGTAGTCGCCCCATCGCAGCTGGATGTCGATCCAGTACTTCTGGGTGGTGGTGCTGTCCATCACGTCCCTACAGCCAATGAGACGCATAGTGAGGCGGGGCTTAAATGTGACAGACCTGCGCTCAGAGCTGAGAGGCGGGGCTTAAATGTGACAGACAGGTGCTCAGAGCTAAGAGGCTGGGCTTAAATGTGACGGACAGCTTGCAGCATACGCACTTGGAGTCAGCCAGCAGGGAGGGGCGGGACACGTTCCACTTATAGGAGGCGAACAGCAGGATGTCGGCGCAGGACGAGTTCATCTTGTAGGACTTCCTGGGGTGGATGGTCTCCTTCTGCACCGTCTCAATTTCCAGAGCATCGAGCTCCTGATCGAACACCTGGAACAGAGAAAGAGGAACACACCGAGATCAGAGCACACTCGCACACTCCATCTCACAGTCTGACCCCAAACATAAGAGGTCAGAAAATCTTAACGTAATGAGGATTAAAGCATCTTCTGTTGAAATCAGGAGAAAAAACAATCATATCCCAGGATATGTATCGTTACCGTCCAAAATTTAAATGATATCATCCATATATTTTAGGCGGCGTCACCCGGCCGTACCTGACACAAGTCCATGACGATGCTCTCGTGGATCTTCTGCCACAAGTGGGCTCTGAAGATCTGGATGAGGGAGATCTTCAGGGTGGGGATCTTTCCGTGCATGAAGATCCCCGTCAGATCCAGCTGCACCTGGAAACCCACGTACACCTGGGGAAGGGGTGGGAGAGGGATCAGAACCACAGAGGAGCCGTGTGGGACAGACAGGGGGTGTGGGGGAGGGATCAGATCCACAGAACCAAACAGAACCACAGAGGAGCCATGTGGGACAGATGGGGGAGTGGGGGAGGGATCAGAACCACAGAACCACAGAGGAGCCGTGTGGGACAGACAGGGGGAGTGGGGGAGGGATCAGATCCACAGAACCAAACAGAACCACAGAGGAGCCGTGTGGGACAGACAGGGGGAGTGGGGGAGGGATCAGATCCACAGAACCAAACAAAACCACAGAGGAGCCGTGTGGGACAGACAGGCGGTGTGGGGGAGGGATCAAAACCACAGAACCACAGAGGAGCCGTGTGGGACAGATGTGGGAATGGGGGGGGAGGGTAACGTACGTTTGCTCGGTTGATGGTGGGGGACCACCACAGTGTGAAGCGTCGGTTGGGGATCTGGTTCAGACCGGATCTCTGGGCGTTGGTCAGCTTCTTCCACTTCATGGACTCCTCAAAGCCACTGGCCTTCTCCCTGGGGGGCAAAGAAACCGATTAACTGTCAACACTTTCCATAACTGGGCTTATGGGCCAAAAAGGGCGAAACAGTCTAGTTTACAACCAAGTCGTAGCGTGCGTGTGCGTGTGCGTGTGTGTGTGTGTGTGTGTGTGCGTGAGTGTGTAGGTATAGCATATTTTGAGGCTCATGCATTGGTGGAAAGTGCCCTCACCAGAACAGCCCCTCCCAGGTGGGGAAGTAGGTCCCCTTGAAGAGGGTGTGCTCCAGGATGCCCTCCACGCCTCCCAGAGCCTGGATCATGTCCGTGCGGTAGTTATTCAGGTTCCACAGCTTCCCATCATGCCTCTGGTGTGTCCACCAGAACGGGTTCTGCTTCAGAACCTGCAGAGACACGGGCCCACCACCGTCAGTCACATTTTTACCCCCCTTTCACCTCACCACCCCACATCCTCACCCCACCACCCCACATCCTCACCCCACACCCTCACCCCACCACCCCACACCCTCACCCCACCACACCCTCACCCCACCACCCCACATCCTCACCCCACCACCCCACACCCTCACCCCACCACCCCACACCCTCACCCCACTACCCCACACCCTCACCCCACTACCCCACACCCTCACCCCACCACCCCACACCCTCACCCCACCACCCCACATCCTCACCCCACCACCCCACATCCTCACCCCACACCCTCACCCCACCACCCCACACCCTCACCCCACTACCCCACATCCTCACCCCACCACCCCACATCCTCACCCCACCACCCCACATCCTCACCCCACCACCCCACATCCTCACCCCACCACCCCACATCCTCACCCCACATCCTCACCCCACACCCTCACCTCACCACCCCACACCCTCACCTCACCACCCCACACCCTCACCTCACCACCCTACAACCCCACACCCTCACCTCACCACCCCACACCCTCACCCCACCACCCCAAACCCTCACCTCACCACCCTCACCTCACCACCCTACAACCCCACACCCTCACCCCACCACCCCACATCTTCACCCCACCACCCCACACCCTCACCCCACCACCCCACATCTTCACCCCACCACCCCACACCCTCACCCCACCACCCCACATCTTCACCCCACCACCCCACACCCTCACCCCACCACCCCACATCCTCACCCCACCACCCCACACCCTCACTGCAGTATCGCTGACCTCGAACTTAACCAGCGCATTTTTCTACTGTAGAGCGTTTTCCTCGATGAGACACGATTCCCCAGGTGAAAACGGCCCCGTTTCGGGGAGGGAGGAAAGGTTACCTGGTACTGTTTGAAGTCGGTCCTGACCCTCCAGCCCTTGTCGTAGGCCAGCGTGTGGCGGTCCTTCTGGAAGAGGGTGTTGATTCGGGGGATGCCTCGGTCCCAAGAGTCCTCCAGGTCTTCCAAGGTCAACCGCCTGAACAGCAAACAGCCCAAATAAGTCAGCTACAATAATGCACAATACAGGCAAGTAGGCGGGCAGGGCAGTGTGGGGCAGGGCAGGGCAGTGTGGGGCAGGACAGGGCAGTGTGGGGCAGGTAGGAGGGCAGGACACACCTGTTCTGGGCGATGGCCTCCTGTCGCTTGAGGGCGTACTCGGCCCAGACTCTCTGAGAGTCGATGAACTCGCTCTCCCAGGGCTGGATGTAGCGGTACAGATTGGGGATCAGCTGGTCCTCCTCGTGGCTCATACCAGAGCGGAAGTGAGTGATGCCCACGTCAGTTTGCTTCGACCACCTGCAGGGGGCGCCACACAGTCACAGCACGGCACACACCCAGCCTTTAATGCTACAATAGGTCATTCAAATAGGACTTCTGACGGTCAAGAGGGGAACTGCAGCAACAAACACCGTCAAACCACAACCCTGTTTATCCCTTCTCCCCCTTCTCTCCAGAAGTGAGGAGCACTGGGTCAGGCCGTAACAAACCCCCGTTAGACCACACTGGGGCGGGCGCGCTCACCGGAGGTCCGACTGGGGGATGAGGACGTGTCCCATGGAGAGCATGCCCAGGCCGCCCAGCTCTTTGGGGGTGTAGAACACCACGGGCGGGAAGCGGCTGGGCATCTTGGAGTTGAGGCCGATCTTGATCCGGGTCTGGATCTTGTTCTCGCACTTGACGAGCAGGTCGAGCAGCTCCTGCGTGTTCACCACCGCCTCGCGGAAGTACGTCATCAGCCCGATCAGAGCCGTGTTCCACTTATTCACGATCTGGGGGGAGAGCGCAACGTCACCTCGGGATCATACGGGCCTGAGATGTTGGGCTTCAAAAGCGTTCACATCCTAACACAGCAAAACTGAAACGCAGGGCAAGTTCTTCATAGGCCAGAATGACTGATACCCCAAAGGTACAATAGCAAAAACCTATCAAATTGCCCTATAAATAATATACTTATTGACACCAACTCATTTTGGTCAAAGATGTCAGTTAAAACCTCATAAAAGTCTGGGTGAAACGCCTCCCTCTGCAGGAGCAGGACGGAGCGGAGCAGGGCATTGTGGGCCAGAGCTGGGTACCTTGGTGAAGGTGGTGGATCCGGAGGCCATGAGGATCTGCCGGACACGGTTGTGGAATCTCTGCATGGACTCGTCATCCACCCGGAGGAAACACTGGGCCGTGCGCTCTTTCGTCACCTGGGAGGACGGGAGAGGAGACTCAGGTGTGCGGAGACGCAGGTGTGCGGAGACGCAGGTGTGCGGAGACGCAGGTGTGCGGAGACGCAGGTGTGTGGAGACTCAGGTGTGTGGAGACTCAGGTGTGTGGAGACTCAGGTGTGTGGAGTCAGTGTGCTGAACCAGGCGTCTCTCCCAGGTGTATACGTAACGTCCGCCCTGCTCACCTCGTTCTGCAGGTTCCACACGCCGTCCTTGTGCGTGAACTCCTCGTAGCTGGTGCGGCACTTGGGCAGAATGCGGCACTCGAAGCCGCACATGTTGAAGAGCAGGTTGGGGTTGTCCTTGCTGTAGACGGACACAAAGCTGTTCTCCCACTGCACCGTGGTGACCGAGCGGGGCAGGCGGTTCTTGATGTCCCAGAACACGGCACGTCCACTAGAGGAAAGAGGGAACGCTTTAAAGACGAGCCAAAGCTGCTGTTTGGGGGAGTTTGGAAAGCGGGGAGTTGATTTGACTGACAGGCTCCAGGGGACAGGCTCTCAATATTTTGTTCAAAAACATTTTTTTTAAAATCACTCCACCCCAGCAGAGGGGGCACTCACAGGTTAACATCATGCTTCATCAGCCTCATCCTGGCATCTCTGGGCCAGCATTTTTTGTTGTTGTAGCCCACGATGTTCTCGTTGTTGGGGTCAGGGTGCTCCGTCAGGTACCTCTGGATCAGGTCCCGAGCCTCGTCAGCGGTGAACCTGGGAAACCCAACAATAACACATTTTTTCAAAAAAAATTATCAGCCTGGGAGGGTGGGAGAGTATGGAAGGGGGTGAAACACCACCCCCACTGCCCATGGTGCTCTCCTTCCCTCAGTGACGACTGGAAGGCGGCTGCTGCCTCCAAGACTGCAAACAGCAGGTCCGCCAAAGGGTTCAGCTCAGCCAACCACAGTTGATGTGTACATACCTCTTTGCAAGAAGTTTTACTTTGGTGTATTTTTATCAAATCTATCAGTACCGACATTACTGAGGTAGCTAGTTAATCAGCCACCATTAGTTCTGAGGTTGCGCTGCCTTCCTGCCCTCACTGAGGGAAGGAGAGTACCATGGGCTTCCCTATCAATGGAGGAGCTCGGACCTGAAGAAGATGTGGATGCGGTCGATGTAGCGGCAGTACAGCCGGATGGGGTGGGCGCCCTCGGTAGCAATGTCCTGGAAGCTCAGGAAGTCGTTGGGCATTTGGGGGGGTCCCGCCATCTCGCTGGCCCGGTGCAGCCCCAGGACCAGCAGGTCCATCACCAGCCCGTAGTACTGCACGATGAAGGAGGCGAACTGCAGCCCCCGGATTATCCCATACGAGTTGGTGTGGTTCATGTCCTGCGGGGGAGGAGAGGCAGAAATTGAGCAAGCGGTGGGGCGGGACTCTCGGGGCGGGACTCTCGGGACTTCAAGATGTTCAGCAACACACTTACTGGGTTTCACTTCACAAAACCTGAACTTCTCTTTGCTTTCTGAGTGAGCCCAGCAGTTTACCATCTTCACTACTTCAGTAAAGCCCAGGCTTGGTGTGGGTGGGCAGGGAGGTTCACCTTGTAGTTGATGACCACGTTGTTCTTGGCGGTCATGTAGTCAGCGATGTTGTGGTCCACGATGAGGCGGAGCAGCCTGTTGAGCAGCGTCAGGTCGATCTTCTCGTACATCTTCTCGTAGCGAGACTCCAGCATGACGTTGCACTCGCCCTCCGTCGTCTCCCAAACGTCCTGCAGGTTGTTGATCCCTGAGAGGGGAACCGGGAGAAGCCACCAATCACTGAACATTCGCTACCTGCAGACGCCCTGCGCCAACCATCTGACCAAAAATTCCCATCAACCAACTTACAGCTCCCTACATCAGCCGAGACGACCTTTGTATATCAGACACTACACCAGTGGTAATCAACATACAGACGGTAGATCTACAGGAACAGGGTTTTCAGTACAACACTATTTTGGCACAGCTGATGACTGATTAGCAGCTCAATGCAGACCTTTAGCTGTAGAAGGAGGTGCTTTGTTAGGGTTGGAGTGAAAACCTACAGGACAGTAGAGCTCCAGGAACAGCATTGGGCAGCCCTGCTCTAGATGTTGAATGAGATATGCTTTCTTAGGGCTGGAGTGAAAGCCTACAGGACAGTAGAGCTCCAGGAACAGCATTGGGCAGCCCTGCTCTAGTTGTTGAATGAGATATGCTTTCTTAGGGCTGGAGTGAAAGCCTACAGGATCTCCAGGAACAGGGCTGGTGACCACTGCACTGCACAACGTCACCATCGGATTCCAGCTTCCAATCCACCCAGCAGCAGCACTGGGATCTGCTCTAACCATGTCAGCCCACCTTCCCAAACTGTGCCACCATGACTCACCTTGGCACCACTTGTACACGAGCAGCGGGGGGGGCTCGGTGTCAGCCGGTTTGATCCAGGGGGGGAACAGCCGGCGTTTGTCTGCTTCGTACCACAGGTACTGGTCCAGGTAGGCGTCCGTGATCTTCTCCAGCGGCTCCACGTCGTACACAGGCACCAGGTGGCTGTACAGGTCCATGAACTCGATGCCCACCTGCGGGCGGCAGCAGAGCCGGGTTGGGGGGGGCAGACAGAGGACGGGCCGGGCGGTGGGGGCCGTGACACGGAGCTCAGACTCACCTCTTTGAAGGCGCGCTGGGTGAGCAGGTGACGCTTGATCCTGGACAGGGCCTCGTGAGGGTTGTCATAGGCCTGCTCGATCAGACCCAGCTCCTCCCGCTGCGATTGGTTCAGCCGGGACTTCACACTGTGGCACAAACACACACACACAGACACACACACATTACCACGGAGCAAAAACAACACTCAGACAAGACATCGCACATACAGTACACCGGCTACAGTGCAGTAACCCATGGGGGCCTCCAGAGGGAGCCCTTACCTGTAGGCCTCCTTCAGGCGCTCGAGGGCCAGGATGAGCAGTTTGGTGTCGTGTTTGTAGGACAGCGGGGGGAAGGGGATGGGGGAGAAGCGGCGGCTCTCCAGCCAGTGGACGGTGGTGGTGTAGATGGCCACGGCCTCCTCCGCCGTGATGTAAGGGCCGTCCTACGGGGAACACGCACTTTTGTTTCAAAAATAATACAACATAATTCTACAGTATAACCACAAATTTAGATGCTCTCTCCCCATATAAAACAGCCTAAATTCATAATGTTTCACCAGAAATAAACTTAACGATGACAAATTCATCAATTCACTTTTGAATTATAATTTTTTTTAATTTTTTATATATATGCAATAACTTAAACCTTATATAAACATTTTAGCAACACAAAAGTAGCTTTCCCAGGAAATACTGTGAGAATAAACACAAAATGACAGGAAAGCACCATACAATGGTTGAGCCGGGTTTCCCCCTCATGAGAAACGCCCTACATAAATGCAAGGAATTCAATATGATGGATAGTAGAGAGCAGGCAATTTCTAATTCCTTGATGGGAGACCATAGCATGACTGCTAGACATTCCCAGGGCTGACGGGCTCACCACAGCCCGGACCCCCAGGTGAGCTCACCACAGCCCCGATGCCCAGGTGAGTTCACCACAGCCCCGACCCCCAGGTGAGTTCACCACAGCCCTGATCCCCAGGTGAGCACACCACAGCCCCAATGCCCAGGTGAGCTCACCACAGCCCCGATGCCCAGGTGAGTTCACCACAGCCCCGATGCCCAGGTGAGTTCACCACAGCCCCAATGCCCAGGTGAGTTCACCACAGCCCCAATGCCCAGGTGAGTTCACCACAGCCCCGATGCCCAGGTGAGTTCACCACAGCCCCGATGCCCAGGTGAGTTCACCACAGCCCCAATGCCCAGGTGAGTTCACCACAGCCCCGACCCCCAGGTGAGTTCACCACAGCCCCAATGCCCAGGTGAGCTCACCACAGCCCCAATGCCCAGGTGAGCTCACCACAGCCCCGATGCCCAGGTGAGTTCACCACAGCCCCGATGCCCAGGTGAGTTCACCACAGCCCCAATGCCCAGGTGAGTTCACCACAGCCCCGACCCCCAGGTGAGTTCACCACAGCCCCAATGCCCAGGTGAGTTCACCACAGCCCCGATGCCCAGGTGAGTTCACCACAGCCCCGACCCCCAGGTGAGTTCACCACAGCCCCGATGCCCAGGTGAGTTCACCACAGCCCCGACCCCCAGGTGAGTTCACCACAGCCCCGACCCCCAGGTGAGCACACCTTCAGGTAGTTGTGCTGCCTCTCCTGCTCGGCCTTCAGGTACAGCCGGGTCAGGCGGCCCAGGTTCTTCTTGCACACGGTCTTGTCCACGGTGGCTCCGCGCCTGATTCGCTCGCGGTTATAGTGGGCCGTGTTCGTCCACCAATCGGCTTTGGCCTTCACGTAGCGGAGGATCATGTTCTCAATGGGGGTGGGGAGTCCAGGAACCTGGGTGGGGAAGAGGTGCACGGAACACATGATTCAACACTGCAGTGCAGGCTTATTCCATTACACTAATCAAATTGGGACCCGCTTGAATCCACCGCCGCCCAGTGAATTCAGCTAGTGCATCATGCCGACTCATTCTCGATGAGCATTGTTGCAATAATCGTTCTGGATGCAAATCAGGCTGTAGCAAAATAACTCTTTAAAGGCATGCTATGCAGCCTTGTCACCTTGACAATATTCTGAAACAAACATGGTGTCATTACTACGACACACAGTCAGCCTGCGTCTGCTCGGGAGGTTTTGAGCCTGGCCCTTTTCCTCTTTCTGCTCTGCATCTGAACAGCATGTATCCCACAGAGACAGGAGGAGAGCAAGAGGAGATTGGCTACTACAGTAGTGCATTAGCAGGGCTCGCAAAATAGCCCTGGAGGCTAACCACAACACAAGTGGCTGGTCAGTGTTGGGTAACATTCGGTAGCTGCCGTTACGTACGACAGCTGGGTCCACTGCTCATTTCTGGGAGGGTACCAGTGCATTTCTGGGAGGGTACCAGTGTATTTCTGGGAGGGTACCAGTGTATTTCTGGGAGGGTACCAGTGTATTTCTGGGAGGGTACCAGTGTATTTCTGGGAGGTACCAGTGCATTCCGTCCTGGGCAAGGAGCTCGGCTAGCGGCAGAGGAGCGGTGAGCGTACCTTCCAGGGGATGTTGGCCTTCCAGCACCTCCAGGACTCGCTCAGGTGCTGCAGGATGGTGCGGGCCTTGTTCTGCTTGATGCCCTCGGGCATCATGTCCAGGATGTCGTGCATGACGGCCGCACGCAGCTCCAGGTCGAAGTGCGACTCCACGCGCTGCTTCGTCACCGTCTTCGCCACGCCCTTCGAGTGCCGACCTGTCAGGAACGCAGGTCGTCACTCAGTTCAACCTTCATTTGCATCGCGCTTTTCACAGAAGCTGCTTTACAGAGCAAGAGCAAGAAAAGGGCAAATACTGGCCCTGAGCCCCCAGACAACTCCCTTGTGGCAAGAAAACTCCCAGATGGAAAAGAATGTCAGGAGGAACCCGGCTATAGGGTCATATAGCAGTAGGTCAGCCATTTTCATATGGCACACTCTTGAGACTGAAAGGGTTAAACTAGCAGGTAAAGTAAAAAAAATCCACATGGAGGGATGTAAAGTATGCAGTTCAGGCGATGACACCAGGGAGAAACTCACACAGACAGCCACTAGTGCCCTCTGGTGGTGCGGAGCAGGCTTACCTTCGAACTGGCGGGCCAGCAGGTTCCCCAGCCAGCGCTCCAGCAGGGGGGTGATGCCTCTCATGAAGAACAGCCACACCCGCCAGCCGGGGGCCCAGAAGCCGCAGCCGGGGCCCTTCCCCACCGGCCCCTGGGGGAAGAACACAGCGCTGTCAGACACGGGGCCGCACTGGCGCTCCACACGCTTCTCAGCATGCACAGGGACTCAACCGTGTTGAAGCGCTAGGGGACGAGGACTCACCGTGTTGAAGCGCTAGGGAACGAGGACTCACCGTGTTGAAGCGGTAGTAGATGAGGTGCTTCAGGTCCTTGCACATGCGGATCTGCCTCATCAGCTTGTACTTGTAGCGGTACATCCCGGTCAGCTGCCCCACGTGGGCGAAGATGTACTGCAGCCCGTCAGCCAGCTGAAGACCAAACGCCCACCGTGAGCCACAAGTCACACCAACAAACTGTACACCACTAGCTTCAAACTTATACATACAGCAATTTATCCTACAACCAGCCATAATTTACAACAAAAATAACCATTACAGGTGTACTTCACGCTCCCGTATAACCCCAAGTTATTATTACATTAACGTCATTTGGTAAATGCTCTTATCCAGAGCGCCATACAGTTGATTAGACTAAGCAGGAGACGATCCTCCCCTGGAGCAATGCAGGGTTAAGGGCCTTGCTCAAGGGCCCAACGGCAGTGCGGACCTTATTGTGGCTACACTAGGGATCAAACCACTGATCTTGCAGGTCCCAGTCATGTACCTCAACCACTACGCTACAGGCCGCCCTGTGTTATGGGTGATGGGTGGTGGTGGTGGTGTTGGGGTGAGGTGTTGGGTGGTGTTGGGTGAGGTGTTGGGTGGTGTTGGGTGTTGGGTGGTGTGTGGTGTTGGGGTGAGGTGTTGGGTGGTGTTGGGGTGAGGTGTTGGGTGGTGTTGGGGTGAGGTGTTGGGTGGTGTTGGGGTGAGGTGTTGGGTGGTGTTGGGGTGAGGTGTTGGGTGGTGTTGGGGTGAGGTGTTAGGTGTTGGGGTGAGGTGTTAGGTGTTGGGTGTTGTTGGGGTGAGGTGTTAGGTGGTGTTGGGGTGAGGTGTTAGGTGGTGTTGGGTTAGGTGGTGTTGGGTTGGGTGGTGTTGGGGTGAGGTGTTGGGTGCATGGCCTACCTGGAAGGCGTCCACGTTCCCCAGCCTGTACTGCACGTGGCTGTCCACCACCAGCTTGCTGAGACGAAGCACCTCACGACACAGATGGAACGCGTTCCCGAATCGAGACTTCTTACGTTCCTGCAACAGGAGACCCGCCCCCACGTTAACCAAATGCACACCCCATTCCATCACCCTCGCAAAGTCCTGCCACTGTAACAGCACTGACACCACTGTGGCAAAAACTGCACTTTAAAAGTCTGAACACAAAGAACACAATGGGCAAAGCAGATGTTTCAGGAACGATACTTCGGGTATACTACTCTCTATTAAATAAAGCAGTGAAAGCTAAATCTACGCAAACTAGGTACTGTTGAAGCCTGGGTTCAAAGAATGTGTTTCATGGTTTAAATACGTAGCAATATGCTGAACATGATGGTACTTCAGTTTGTAAAAAGACCTCAGCATTTTTAGATTGCTGAGAAATTGCCACTAAATCTTAGTCTCCCATAATGCTATCCTTTCATTGTGACAGAAAAGCAATTTTATACTTTGCATTTAAGCTTGTGATAATGTACCAAACCAAGATTTTTCTTCCCATTAGAACCTGCTAAGATTAAAATCTGAAATCTTTCAACACAGGGTGAGAGGGGTGGGGCTCGTACCTTGGTGGTGAGGGTCTTGACGGGCTTGAGGTTGAAGTTGTAGTCCAGGTGCAGGTAGTTGAGGTTCTTGCGGTGGATGAGCAGGTTCAGCATGTTGTAGCCCTGCCTGCAGACCTGCAGACCCACCTCCACCCAGTCCAGCTTGGTGGACTGGAAGAACTTTGTGGCCTTGAAGGACCGGAACAGGTACCTGTGAGTAGAAAACGATTACACACGACACTGTGCTTCCACAGTTACCCTGGATGTACATCATCTGCTTACAATTAGTATGCATGTCCCACTATACAGCTGTGTATACCTGATGCTAAACATCCCCGCTGTAGAGCTGTGTATTCCTGATGCTAAACATCCCCGCTGTAGAGCTGTGTAATCCTGATGCTAAACATCCCCGCTGTAGAGCTGTGTAATCCTGATGCTAAACATCCCCGCTGTAGAGCTGTGTATTCCTGATGCTAAACATCCCCGCTGTAGAGCTGTGTAATCCTGATGCTAAACATCCCCGCTGTAGAGCTGTGTAATCCTGATGCTAAACATCCCCGCTGTAGAGCTGTGTATTCCTGATGCTCTCCACCCCAGTGTTGCCCTCCGTACGCAGTTCTGTACACACCTCTTCTTCTGGGCCTTGGGGGGTCTGTGTTTCAGGGCGTTGAGCACGTAGTACTTCAGCAGCTTCTGATAGGAGACTCGCACCTTCACTGGCTGACCTGCGGGGCAGTGCTCGCGATACCTGAGAAACAGAGGACACGTTAAAACACCTGGCCCCTGCAGCACAGAACAGCACTCCCAGAGTCACCCCAACCCCACCCCAGTGTGACCAGAGGACCCCCAGCCTTACCCCAGTGTGACCAGAGCACCCCATCAGTCACCCCAACCCCACCCCAGTGTGACCATAGCACCCCATCAGTCACCCCAACCCCACCCCAGTGTGACCATAGCACCCCATCAGTCACCCCAACCCCACCCCAGTGTGACCATAGCACCCCATCAGTCACCCCACCCCACAGTGTGACCAGAGCACCCCAGTCACCCCACAGTGTGACCAGAGGACCAGTCCTCACCAGTTCTTGATGAGCGGGATGTCGATAGCCCGACGGGTTCTTCCCGATCGCAGGTTGAAGGGGCGGGGCGCCCAGAGCAGAGCAATCCCATTGGCTGTGTTGTCGGTGTAGAGAGGCGTCTCCTTGAGGAAGGGCTCCACATACTCCGGCAGCTCAAACTCCTCATCGTCGTCTGGCAGGGGTTCCTGGCTCTGCACCGTTTCAAAAGCACAAAACTTCAACATCCTGCAGCCATCTTAAAACATCTACACACCTGCAGCCACCTTTAACATCTACACACCAGAAGCCATCTTAAAACCTCTACACACCAGAAGTGCATTTACTACTGCCTGCACTGCAGCTAGGTGAACAGGTGTGGCCGTTCTCACCTTGACCGAGTGTCTGTGAGAGATGGGGTTGATCAGGGGGTCGAAGTAGAAGGCAGGGAGATCGGGATCCTCAGTCTTAATGAACACCACATTGGGAGTGTGGTACCTGCAGGAGACGAAAAGTGTCAGAGCACATACACAGTACACTGTGCTCATCCCAGCCTTGGCGTTAGATAACAACATGAAGGGCGTCCTGTGCTTACTCACCAGGTGAGGTGCACGTGGTGCGGAAGGTTGTTGTACAGGTACGGGAAGGCGATTTTGTACTCCGTCCTGATTGGCTGCCTGATGATGATCTTGTTGATGTCATTGAACTCGTTCCAGTCTTCATCCCTGGGAGAGGTTTGAGACGGGCGTGTTAGAACGTACGCCGCGCATGGAAACGCTGAGAAACCTCACACACCATCAGAGGCTGGTTGAAGAAACACGGGGAGGGCTTACTGCAGGTTGATGTCTCGGACCAAGGGCTCGAACTTGGGCCCACCGGGGATGGCCATGTTCAGGGCCTTGGAGGTGAAGAAGGCCTTCAGGTCGAACAGGTAGAAGTAGTTGTAGTCCACCAGGTCAGTGAGCAGCTGGTTGGCCAGACGG
>NC_083772.1:45652473-45677473 GCF_963514075.1 Conger conger | reverse complement strand
GCCTCCTCGAACGAAAAATCGAACTGTAACCTCCAAAATAAGTTACTAACCTACGTCAAAGCATATATTTTTTTGTGTCCAATGACAATTCATTCTAATTCACGTTTAATTGTACTGGAAAATCATCAGCAAACATGCAAGTTAAATTCCGATTCATACAATGATTATGTCCATTCGTTTTCATTACCGCATGTAGGTATGTGGTGTCGATAACTAGAGAACATCGAATCTGTGAGCTCCTACAAATGGCTAGCTAACTAATAAACATCGATTCCATACCCGTGAGCAAGTTAACGTTAGCATAACATTACCCAACTTTGCCATTTTCGTTCTTGGTCACCAAATTACACTTGCCCATCACACACAATTACTCTGGTACTCACGCCGATCAGGGTGATGACGGTTAAACAAACGTAGGTTAGCTATCAAACGCTAACTGACCAACTACCTAGCTTAGCTTATCTTGTTTTAAATAAATACATGTGAATAAATAATAAAACGTTGAACAGCAGTTTACATAGCGAGCTGGACTAGCAAAATGTTTGCTTGTGAACAGGAAATCAGGTTAGCTAGCGGTGATGCTTGCCGTTAGCTAGCTAACGCTAGCGAACCAGAAAAACTTCACGCGCACTATGAAGCTAGCTACCAAGCCTAACTTAACTACACTACAGACAAAGGCTAACTAGATAGGTTAGCTAAAATGGTCACTATAGACTACCTAAGCGACTACCTACACACCTACAGAAATAGCGTTAATATATGGTTAGCATAACCATGCATAACGTTGCAGCTAACGACTTCGCTAACTAGCTAGCTAACGTTAGCTTGTTGCAAATTATCACAGAAGGCCAAGAAATCAACGGCGCTGTTATTAATCAATTCACTTAAAATACGTGTTTAGAAAGCCAGTAATTAAGTATATTCCAGCATGCACATCTTACCTCCAGCTCCACGGCAATTGATCTCTATTCAGTAGCTCTATGCAACCACAATAACATCTCACAGACAAATAAACCAAAAACTTCACCCGATTTCAACGGGTTTGCTACTTGTGCAGAATGGCGCACAAGTGAACGACACCACACGTTGTGCGTATAATACATCTATTCATCAACGAACGTTACGTTACATTTGGCTTCTACTATTCCCTCTGCAACGTAAAATGCGGCCAATAACATACGCAAACGTACAAGACGCACAGAAAACCCGGATGTTCCGTCACGGGCCGAAGTGTGACTTTCTAACACTGGAGGGCGCTATTTTTTAATGACGCCTTCCATTCTCTTTAGGCGGATAACTTATTAAATTATTAACTTAAAATTTCTGTGGAAATGTACTTAACTTATTTTACGTTTCTGTGGAAATTTACTTTACTTATTTATTATTTATTTAGGAAGATTTTGTGCATATTACTGTGACCAGAAATATTCCTGACATGAATGATAGATATGTGTAAAGCAAGGTGGACAAATAATGGCAATAACAAATTGATTTGTAGTTTTATTTATTTATATTGTAAAATAAATCAACTTCAACAGAAATTCTTGCATTAAACATTTATCAAAATATTTTGTGCCTTCCACACAAGTCAAAGTAACCAATGTCAATCCCTATAATATCATTATTATCTTTATATAATATAAATCCCACTATGATGTGATTTTACTTCCAATATAACACTGGAGTTCAGCAGAGCAGGTAGTCAATGAAAGCACTAGAGACATCCAGGTCAGTCAAACCAAAGTCTTTGCCACTGAACTCAGACATGATGTCATGCTCCTGTGACATCAGGTCCAGCTGGTCACCATGGTGATGGTAGTGCAGCTGATGGGATTGAGTAGGCTTGGCCAGGTGAGTGTAATTGTCCTTCAACACACTCCAGATGCCTGGGCACTCAGGCTCTTCTGGTGTGTGAGTGTCTCTTTGTGGGGCGTCCCCAGAAGACATATAGCCTCTCTGCTCTGTGCTTTCACACAGCAAGGAGCTGCGGTGTCCAATCCACCTACAGCCCAGTGGCTCTGCCAGCACTGGGGCCATGGTTACTGCTGGGTCAGAGAGGGCCAGAAACTCTGAAGCACTCTGCAGGCTGTTCCCTCCTGTGTCTGGGGCAGCTGTGGAGGGGTCAGGCAAGTATGGGGTGGAGAATATGCAAGACAGGGGTAGGCTGGAGTATGAGGAGGGATGGTTTCGGGAGGGCAAAATTTGGGAGGGGTACGAGGAGGGCAGGGTTGGGGAGGGGTACGAGGAGGGCAGGGTTGGGGAGGGGTACGAGGAGGGCAGGGTTGGGGAGGGGTATGAGGGCAGGGTTGGGGAGGGGTACGAGGAGGGCAGGGTTGGGGAGGGCAGAGTTGGGGAGGGGTACGAGGAGGGCAGGGTTGGGGAGGGGTACGAGGAGGGCAGGGTTGGGGAGGGGTACGAGGAGGGCAGGGTTGAGGAGGGGTACGAGGAGGGCAGGGTTGGGGAGGGGTACGAGGGGGGCAGGGTTGGGGAGGGCAGAGTTGGGGAGGGGTACGAGGAGGGCAGGGTTGGGGAGGGGTATGAGGGCAGGGTTGGGGAGGGGTACGAGGAGGGCAGGGTTGGGGAGGGGTACGAGGAGGGCAGGGTTGGGGAGGGGTACGAGGGGGGCAGGGTTGGGGAGGGCAGAGTTGGGGAGGGGTACGAGGAGGGCAGGGTTGGGGAGGGGTAGGTGGGAGTTGGGGTGCTGTTCAGTGGTGATGCTGGATCTGCCACAGCTGGCTGAAACTGTTTCTTGCTCCTGAAGTAGCGTGCACGGCGATTCTGGAACCACACCTAGGAGAGAGAGAGAGAGAAAGAGAGAGAGAGAGACAGAGAGAGAGAGCGAGAGCGAGAGATGATTAGAGACACATCACACTCCAACAACATGGGAAAAGAGATATGATGTAGTTTCTCAATTATTACTAGCCTTTCAATTTGCATAACTTATTATTATTATACCCTGGCCTGCATATATAGCTTACATGTTATTAAATATTCTATTCAGTGATATGACCCAATAATTTAAAGCATTCAGTGAATCGATCAGCCCCTTTCTGTTACATTGCTGCTCTGCACTCAGAGGTCAGAGGTCAGAGGGCAGGGGTGAGAGGGCAGGGGTGAGAGGTGGCGTACCTGGATCCTGGCCTCGGGGAGGCCGGTGGCAGAGGACAGAGACTCCTTCAGGGTGGTGTCGGGGTAGTGTGTGACAGCGAAGGCAGTCTCCAGATCCCCCAGCTGGGCCTTACTGAAGGTGATGCGTTTCCTGCGCTGCGGGATGGCTTCCTGTACTCCCCGCAGTCTGTCCCGACCCCCTGTGGCTGGAAAGAGGAAGACACGCTCAGCACACAGAGCGCAAACACCGCCCGCAAGCAGCTACATACCAGAGAAACATCAATACTGAAATAGCGGTGAAAAGGGGACCTGGCTTGCACACCTGAACATGCGGTGAGGACACATACAGCCCCAAGCACAGAGCAGGGTCAAAGGTCAGGGGCTGCTTTTCCCTCGCTTCAGGTAAGGAAGCAGTTCTGCAGAAAATGAACATAGAGAATAAACACAGAAATTGTGAAATGATCTGTGATGCCACCTGCTAAACAGACAAGAAGCGTTTTAAAACCCAAAGGGAAGACATACCTTGGCTTGTCCCTTTAGTTTGGCTCCCAAAGTCTGCAGAGTAGACTGAGAAGATGTCCTCTCTGCTGAAGCAGGTAAAGTCACGGCTGTAGTCCATGTACATTTGTGTTGTTGTGTGATGCGGTTGAACTGCAAGTGGCTGAACGATGTCAGGAACTGTAATGTGCTCACTGCTGACTTTGCTCTTTATATCCCACTGCACCTCCCCCTTCCCCCACACCGCCACCCCCATTGGTCCAGTGTGAGTGCCCCCATCCCCCAACACTCCAGTGCTCCAACACTTGACTGTAAACGGCCTGGTCAGCCACACCTGAGCGTGGCTTTGAAGTTACTGAAGTGGGCATCTTTCAGGGGCCTGAGAGGGCCAGTGTTTGATCTTAACTGCCAGTCCCTTTGCGGAGGACACATTTTCAGCTTCATGCAGCAGCCTGGTTGCCATGGCTGGAGCTTAAAAAACCCCAACATATATTATTGTATAAGCACTAGCTTTCTTACCTGTATTGGCCTGTTTGGCTCTTGAGCAGTTAAATATGTAGATAACTGAGTAGTTATATCGTTGTGTATATTGTGTAAAGCAGTAGAACCCACGGCATTCTCTCCAGGGTGCTATTGCATTCGCTGGTTGCATTGTGCGTTTCTTGCTTTTCATATGAACGAGGCTGTCATTATTGAATTGGCTTTGTATATTTAAATTGTTTTTAATGGAGTGTATTTTTAGCTCGCGTCAACTTCATTGTCAACATCTTATCATTTGTGTTTCCAAAGAAACGAACTCCTTTGGAAATACGGCTATTGGCCAAATTTAGACGACACCGTAAAAAGTGTATTTGACGAGTTTGGTTGGTTTTTATTTCTATCTTGCCTCACAGCTCTTAGCTCCGCGAGCGCTGTAATGAGACTGACGCAGATTGCCGACCCGAGATATTTAAATTATAGCAATCTGTTATTGGAACTATGCGTAAATAAATAAAAAAGAACTATGTCCCTCAACACACATTTGAAGCCTTCCATTGGATTGTGCGGCGTTTACTAAACTATGCCATTATTTACACGGATTAGGCCTCCCATCTGAATTGAATTGAAACACTTGCAAATGGTATTGGGTGGGTAATCTGCGCAGTTTGCAGTTTGTAACCGATCACTGTTATGTAAATGATCTACTGTAATCCATTGTGTAATCCTCAAAGCGATAATACTCGTGTCCTAATTTTGCTTGACATCATGCAAGTTTCAAAGAATGGGGCTAATTTTTAGAGCGCATTTTTCGTAAATCGCCACGAGATGGAACCATCGAAGTGCTGCCTTTGGTCAAATATCGAAAACATAACATTTACAAACCTAGGCCTAATGTGTATTTCCTAACGTCATTCGGCTATTTATGTTACGTAAAACGGTTATATACAATGAAAATTCAATGTATCCGTAGCCTATATGGGTGAGTGAGGGCGACATTACATTATCACGCAAAAAGTGATTTTCCCTTCTGACTCCTCTTAACTAATACCGTTTTTATTTAAGAAGTGCAATTATGATATAAATCTTATGATGACTGTATGTTTAGAACAGCACTTCATGTGTATTTTACTAGTTATGGATGTGATGCTTTAACTTTGACTTGAACCTATGCACTTGCAAGTCGCTTTGGATTAAAAGCGTCTGCCAAATGACTAAAATGTAAATGTAAATGTATAATTACTAAGAAAAAATAAATAATTAAATAGACACGGGCAACGTTTTAGCTCAATCAACAAATTAGTAAAAAAAAAAACACATGTCGCCATAACCAAACGCAAGGCCAGACAGCATAATTCCTTACACGGACGCTACAGTAAAATAAGTAAGATATGTGTGTGTAAATAAAAATAAGGCAGTTTGAGTATGTCCCCAGCTCCAAATTAGTTGCCATTTAAAAATCGAATTGGCTACATTTTTGTAATCGTCTATCAAACAGAAGGGGCAAATTATATTTCTATAGTCAATCGGCTATTTTCTTTAATATATATTTTTAGCATATTCGGAATGTCTTTAAAAGTATAAGGCATACGGGGAATTCTCCACAATGGCGAGATGGTCTTGGCAATGCCCAGGCCCGGGCCGATAACAAGTGGTGACATGTTTTTGTCTCCAAGTAAGAGGTTCTAGAAAGAGGTATCGGTTTAGAATATGTTTTAGAACATCATGAATGAAAACGTCACTTATTGGCAACAGTACACGTCAAATGTTTACTATACTTTTCTCTGCCGTGTAGCAGTACCAGCCTTTCCTCTGCGCATCATAGCTTTTGAAACCGCAGGTTTAAACCTGGGACCACGGATCTGCATTTCAGCTAGAATATCTAAAGTTTAAATGCATTTTTATGGTTAAAACTCCAGCTAAGCACACTGCACGTGACCCGCTAAGTTTCACTAAGATATCATATTGGGACATTAAAGTATAATACATTACACAATTGAATGTAGGCCTATTCCAGAACATCGTTTAAAGTACCCTAATACTAAGCACAACAACAACAACAACAACAACAATAACAACAACAATAATAATAATAATAATAATAATAATAATAATATAGTTATATATATATATATATATATATATATATATATATATATATATATATATCTAAGCAGAGGTTGCCTACGCCTATAGTTGGTCTATGATAAGTCCTGATGCCATTTCATTTGCGGCCAGGTTACCAGAGGTCATATAACCCATATTTAATTATTTTAGAATAAAGCCCAGCCTTCGTCGAAATAACACGCGATTGGCAATCGCTGAGTGAAACTGGACGTCAGCAAGCAAGCAGACCGCATCGCCTCTCTACATGCCCAAGCGCTACGCGAGTTTTTCTCCGTAAAGTCGCAGTTAAGCAGGCATTGACAGAGAAAAACATTACGTAATGGTTCAAGAATACAACTGACTTTCTTTTGTCGTTGCCTTTCAGCATTTCATAAACACGGATTATTTTCATTTTTGCCACCTAAACATTTTAATAATTGTAATATATTTCTACATGGTATGTGCACTGACTTTTATTGTGCAAATCATTATATATAATAAAATAATTGTAAATAATTCGCTACAAATCCGGACTAACCGTCGTAGCGGAAGGAGCGATGAAATGCCCACAGGAATACATATATACCAATGGGGTACTGTGACGACAGTTATTATTGTGCTGAATGCATGTAGTGAAGCATCAAGAGAAGACTGTATTACTCGGTAGCGCTGTGTATTGAACCAAACATGATGCCAATGGGAGGTTCATTCTAAACACAAAGGACATTAAACCAATCCCTTTTATTTTCTCTGATTTTAGGGCGAAAAATACACGAACCAGTTTCTGCCATTGAGACTCAAAAGCTAAGGACTGGGAAATAATAGCACCTCACGAGCTACCACGAAGAAGTGTAGCAAGCTAATAGCTAGCTAGCTACTGAAGAAATCTCTTTGTGGATTAAAGGATCATTAGCGTGTTGTCAAAAACGTCCTGGAGGGAACCAACACCTTGGAGAATATTTGGGGAGAAGATCATAACATAAACGAAAAGCAAATAATAAATAAGGCGGTCTTTCGCTGTATCAAGGAATCTTACGGTAGTCATTGACATTGGCTAGGTGCACAAAGCTAGCCTATTATGTTAGCTTTTTATTAACCAAATTTTTATGTGGGAATCTAATTGGCTCCTACTAGCGACATTGCGTAGGCTACTGTCATTGCTCATTTTTCTAAAGACAATAAAGCGAATGCGTGTGCTTGACATGTCTCTTTGCAAAACATTTTGAAACAGCCGAAAGCCAGAAAAGGACTTCACTAGATTCAGTTACCTAGTCTAGTTATGGGCATTATTTACGTTTTTGTCGCTGATACCATCGAGAACGGAGAGTTGTGACGGAATTTCAGAAACACATTCGACATCATGTAGTTAACTGGGGAGTTAGAATGCGTCCTGCTTCAGCCTGTTAATGAACGCCAGTGAGCTGTTTGGTAAAGTGTCATAAAATGACAGCTGGTAGTAAGAACTGACACTGTTCCTGGGCATTGTGGCTGTTAGCGATGTCTACCGCAGAGTACAGCGTCCTTTCCGATCACGATTGAAACGCTAACACAACAACGCTTTAACGTCAGAATTCCAAAAGAGAACCCACGGCATTCTGGTGGGCCTTTGCTGGTTTCAAGGAGCCAAACACCTTTTGGAGTGCAAGCCTTTTTAATTTTTTTATTTGGATTTCTTGTTTTGTTTCATGTCTGGAATACATTTGAATTCTGTCCTTGATTAAATGCCAAATTAAATGCCCAAAAATATAATGGCATCAGGACTATAGCGAAGGTTTGTTCATTGCAATCGGCTAGTTACGTATAATTTTTTTTCCAAGTGCTAAGGCTAATCGACACAAAAACGAACACACCGGGGTAAACAAGGTCCTTCTGTTATTGGACTGAAAATGGAAACGGTTGGAGACTTCGAATACAGCAGGAAGGACCTGGTTGGACATGGGGCTTTCGCCGTCGTGTTCAAGGGAAGGCACAGGAAGGTAAATTTGCTGCTCTTTTCCATGTAGGTCTGCGTGCAGTGGATTTGAATGACATGTCGGCTGTCAAACTGGGTCAGTGCGTTACACCATTAGGTGACCACTCGCCAGGCTAACATACGCGATAAAACCAAAAGGCACATCTTCGGCCAAAAAGATCATACTGGTCAAATTCTGGTCAAATGAGAAATAAGTAGGCGTATGCTACGTGGAGTATATATTACGATTACCGTCGCCTATAGATAAATAGATTTACACCGTCAATGCGCTCCTACAGGGTCCACAACAGGTTCATTCATAAAGCAGGGTGACTCGAACGCCATTGAGAATATGTGACGTAGAGGAGCCAATTGGGGGGGAAGGGGGGGGGGTCTGTGATGTTTTTCTCATATGGTAGGGCAGGGCTCACTGTTCTTTCCGCCTGTCACTTCATAATTAATTATGTGCATAATCCAACCTCTTTCGATGTATTGCCAATGAACCAGCAATAGGACAACGAAGTCAGAACAATAACAAAAAACATTGGGTTTTTGAAGAACAGCTTGGCGGTGCATGACCGAACTGAGCCATCTGTCAGGCACTGCGGGGAAACGGGCTTACTGGGTCAGCTAGTTAGCGGGATAGACTGAGCATGTGCCGGGTTTGGCACAGCATGTGTTGCCGGAAGGGTTAGCTATCTCGGAAGGGCGCTTCGGTAGGGGGTGTGAAGATAAACGGCTACTCAGGACAGTTGAAAATACGGGCAAATACAGGAACACGATTTCGAATAAATGTGATTAAGGGTGATTGCTTCGGACGCAATGTTATATTATTCCACTTTATGAACTGAGGCACAGTGATATGAGTGGTTACAGGGCACACTCTGAGCAGACTGACGAGTATCGCATAGTACATGGATGTGCTCTCGTAGTAAAACACGCATAATTATGTTCGCACTGTTGTCAGAGCCAAGAGGTTAAATGTGCCATTGTCAAACACCTTGGCGTGTGCGTGTGCGTGTGCGTGTGCGAGAGAGAGGGGGCTGACTGTTATGCTGCTTGCCTGTTGGCGTTGTTGACGTACTTTAGCACATTTGGATTCTCTCCGTCTCCCGTATGTGCAGGTCAAGACCTTAGACACCAGTCACCTGTGACGCGGAGGACGTAAAGCAACCCCCATACGTACCCACGTCATCCCCCAATCTCTTCCAAAAAATATTCTTGCAAATTGCGGCGAGTGATAAGCACGTGTGCTTTTCTCGCTGCTGGTAGCTGATCTGCTGGTCGCCTTGCAGTCTGGGGTGGAGCTACGGATATTTCCTCCATCGGAGACCGCAAAAAGCTCTTTCCAGCCTTTTATCTGTGGATTGTCAAGTGTTTATTTCACCTTATTGGCAATAGCCCACATCACCGGATTCTAGTCTAGAGCTGTGTGCTCATGACTAAGATCTAAACAAAGGAAGGAGACAGTCATAGCTTCGGTAGATACTAAAAGCTACTGGTCCAAACAAGGAGACCACAAACTGCTGTCCGCATTTCTGCTTTAAACCAGTCGTTTCTAAAGTGGGGTCAAAGTGTCTGGGCAAGACACCTAACCCCCAAATGCTCCTGACGACCTGGTCGGTGCCTTACAAGGCAGCCAATCGCTGTTGGTGTGTGTGTGTAAGAATGGGTGTGTAAGCATGAATTGTACAGCACTTTGGATAAAGGCGCTATATAAAATCCAACCATTTACCATTTACTAATAGCTGCTGAGCTAAGGGCCCACACTCGAAAGCATGAACTGATCCACGGCGTGTGGGCGGACCTCTTCCAGGAGTCACACTCCTGGTGTCCGTGGGGGTGAGTCCTGATGCCATGTGTCCGGCTGTCACATGTTCTCCCAGCATCACTCAGGCATCCTGCACCACAGACCCCTGGGTGATGGCTGCGCTGTACCAGGGGTGTCATCTAGAATTCAGACACCAGCCTGCTAGATTTAATGGATCACAACGTCTGTGGTCAACAGTTCCATAAAGTCCCTGACCCTCACCCGGGAGGTTCCCTCCCCCCTGGAGAAGGATGTGAGTAGAGCCTTATGGAATGTACAGCTGGATTCTGCTCAACACGCCTCCAAGATCCAAGAAGGGAAGGCGGCCTCCACCCCATCTTTGATCTGAGGGGCTTTATAAAAGTCCTGCTACTTCACAGAGCGTGCACTGAGAATGCGCTTCAGAGTGCACGCCGGGGAACTGGTTCACATCCATGGACCTAGAGGATGAATGTTTTCAGGTTCTGCTGGTACGAGTCATTCAAATGTGCTAAAGTGGATACGTCACCACGCACAGGTAATCCTGTGGGCCTTACGTCACTACGCACAGGTGATCCTGTGGGCCTTACGTCACTACGCACAGGTGATCCTGTGGGCCTTACATCACTACGCACAGGTGATCCTGTGGACCTTATGTCACCATGCACAGGTGATCCTGTGGACCTTATGTCACCATGCACAGGTGATCCTATTGTTGCGCGTGTGTGAGGTGGAGACAATCCAACTGTGCTAAAGCCCTGTCTCTGACAGTCATCCGGGATTCATAGAACCGCAGTTACACATGTAGCCGTTCTGCGTTTAAACCTTTCGAAGGGCAGATGCTCAAAGTGAGTGAAGTGCACACAAACACCTAGGTATTGTGCAGAATAATTTTATCAAATTGAATTGAACATAGTTACAAATATATTTTATAAATCATACCAATGGGGCAGAGTGGACACTTGGGAAAGGAGTGGTAGGTGTATCTGCATGTGTCATATCATAAAATAGAAATGACGATGAAGAGAACATGAAAGCAGTTTAGTCACACCTCTCTTCTAAACCACAAATCCATTTCATGATTCATATTTTATTTGCAACAAGATCTATGAGGCCAATCTTGTTTCACGTGCATTTGTGCATTAAAGGTCCCATATTGTGGAAAGTGACATTTCCCTGCTATGTGGATTAGGACGTAAAGGTGCTGTAAAAACTCTGTGAAAGTATGAAAATGCACAGTTCCCAAATAAATCCACACAATCTGTATGAAGAAAATGTGCACACTAAGAAGGTGTACAGTGTGCGTGTCTGTGTGTGCGTGTGTCTGTGTGTGCATGTGTGCGTTTGCCCGTAGGAGCAGTTTTTCCCCTGTGGGGTCAGCATGTCTGGAAGAACTGAGATGTGAGAAGGTGAGGTTGGCGCTGTGGGCCGGTGTGTAATGGGGCTGTGGTTTTTCCGCGCTGTCAGTCAGAGTGCAGCGCTGTGCCATCTTGTGCTTGTGGTCATCTCTCTGAGTTGGAGAGTATCCCGCAGTTTGCTGATGAGTTGAAATATTTTGCTGATGTATTGACAGTAATCTCATGCCCCTCAGTAATTATCGTCATCTCTGCCTCTGCATAAGAACAGGATTAGTTTCCTGAAGCCCTCGCCCCTGTAGTGCTGAGTATGAGGGAATTCCAGTGTGGAGAATGATGTGAGTGTGTGTGTGTGTGTGTGTGAGAGAGGGAGAGTTAGAGTTAGAGTGAGAGTGAGAGTGTGAGAGAGAGAGAGATAGTGAGTGAGTGAGAGTGAGTGAGTGAGTGAGTGAGTGAGTGAGTGTGAGAGAGAGAGAGAGAGAGAGAGAATGTCCTGTGGTGTGATAAAGAAAATAAAATGTGATTTTTTTACTCCCTGGCAGCTTCATGCATGTTATCCTTTCCACTCTGCCCCTGGCCACTGTGCTCAGGGTCAGTGCTGCTGTGTTCAGGGCCAGTGCTGCTGTGTGTTCAGGGTCAGTGCTGCTGTGTGTTCAGGGTCTGTGCTGCTGTGTGTTCAGGGTCAGTGCTGCTGTGTGTTCAGGGTCAGTGCTGTGTGTTCAGGGTCAGTGCTGCTGTGTTCAGGGTCAGTGCTGCTGTGTTCAGGGCCAGTGCTGTGTGTTCAGGGTCAGTGCTGTGTGTTCAGAGTCAGTGCTGCTGTGTGTTCAGGGTCAGTGCTGCTGTGTGTTCAGGGTCAGTGCTGCTGTGTGTTCAGGGTCAGTGCTGCTGTGTGTTCAGAGTCTGTGCTGTGTGTTCAGGGTCAGTGCTGTGTGTGCAGGGTCAGTGCTGCTGTGTGTTCAGGGTCAGTGCTGTGTGTTCAGGGTCAGTGCTGTGTGTTCAGGGTCAGTGCTGTGTGTTCAGGGTCAGTGCTGTGTGTTCAGGGTCAGTGCTGCTGTGTGTTCAGGGTCAGTGCTGTGTGTTCAGGGTCTGTGCTGCTGTGTGTTCAGGGTCAGTGCTGTGTGTTCAGGGTCAGTGCTGTGTGTTCAGGGTCAGTGCTGCTGTGTGTTCAGGGTCAGTGCTGTGTGTTCAGGGTCAGTGCTGCTGTGTGTTCAGGGTCAGTGCTGCTGTGTGTTCAGGGTCAGTGCTGTGTGTTCAGGGTCAGTGCTGTGTGTTCAGGGTCAGTGCTGCTGTGTTCAGGGTCAGTGCTGTGTGTTCAGGGTCAGTGCTGCTGTGTGTTCAGGGTCAGTGCTGTGTGTTCAGGGTCTGTGCTGTGTGTTCAGGGTCAGTGCTGTGTGTTCAGGGTCAGTGCTGTGTGTTCAGGGTCAGTGCTGCTGTGTGTTCAGGGTCAGTGCTGTGTGTTCAGAGTCTGTGCTGTGGCCTAACTGAGCCAGCCTGGTTCCAGTCTTACACTGAGAATGGGGTTTAAAACCTAGTTCCTGATCTTTTCACACATTGTCTCTCCCATATTGCCTGTTTTCTGCAGAAGACAGACTGGGAGGTGGCCATCAAGAGTATCAACAAGAAGAACCTGTCCAAGTCTCAGATCCTGTTGGGGAAGGAAATCAAGATCCTGAAGGTAAGTTCTGCACACTGGGTCCCTTAGACAGATTTTCTTATTCAGTACAAAGAACAAAGTCTCATTCTGCGTTAAGTTCCAGTAGAGATCCTAATTCTACACTCAGTTTGTTGTGTTTCTTGGTGTTGCGTCTAGTTTGTGTGTAAATAAATTGTGTTTTTGTTGTTAGGAGCTGCAGCATGAGAACATTGTGGCTTTGTACGACGTGCAGGTAAGTGTTGCTGATGTCATTTCCGGTTCAGCGTTGGTGGTGCCTGGGGCAGGAGTCGGCCGAGCGTTGAGTGCAGGATGAGCTTGCCCTCTGGGAGTCTGGGGCCTGCAGTTACATAACGCCCTGGTCATGTGACTCCCCCAGGCATCGTGTGTGCCTGCGGTCATGTGACCCTGTCTTCAGTCTCGCTTCATGCGGAACAGGAGGGTACACCACCGGTATAAATGAGTTTAAAATGAAGACCTGCATGCTTTTCACACCAAAGGGCAATTTCAGCCCGGGTTAAAATCCAGCCCCTCCCCTCCCCTCCCCTCCCTTTCCTGTCCGTCCGTCCCCGTCCCCCCCCCCACCCCCATCACCTCTGCTGTGGTACCATATGGCTGTTTCCCTGCATGTGATTGGCTGGATCAGCTGAGGTTCTGCCAGGCCAGTAATACAGTTTCTCTAATGGAAATGCAGACCTGTTTTCATCTCGAGGCTGGGAAAGTGAAAGATGAGGGCTGCTGGGGGGTGTTTATGGCCGGACAGCACAGAGCTGTGTGTGGGTATTGTTCCTAATATTTATCAGCCAATCATGTGGCAGCAACTAAATGCATAAAAGCATGCAGACGTGGTCGGTTCAGCTGTTGTTCAGACCAAATGTCAGAATGGGGAAGAAATGTGATCTAAGTAACTTTGACCGTGGAATGATTGTTGGTGCCAGACACGGTGGTTTGAGTATCTCAGAAACTGCTGATCTCCTGGGACTTTCACGAACAACAGTCTCTACAGTTTGCAGAGAATGGTGCAAAAAACAAAAAACATCCTGTGAGTAGCGGGCAAAGATGTGTTGTTAATGAGAGAGGTCAGTGTGAGGAGAACAGGCTCCATAGGGTCAGTGTGAGGAGCACAGGCTCCATAGGGTCAGTGTGAGGAGAACAGGGTCAGTGTGAGGAGAACAGGGTCAGTGTGAGGAGCACAGGGTCAGTGTGAGGAGAACAGGGTCAGTGTGAGGAGCACAGGGTCAGTCAGGGGCACAGGGTCAGTGTGAGGAGCACAGGGTCAGTCAGGGGCACAGGGTCAGTGTGAGGAGCACAGGGTCAGTCAGGGGCACAGGGTCAGTGTGAGGAGCACAGGGTCAGTGTGAGGAGCACAGGGTCAGTGTGAGGAGCACAGGGTCAGTCAGGGGCACAGGGTCAGTGTGAGGAGCACAGGGTCAGTCAGGGGCACAGGGTCAGTGTGAGGAGCACAGGGTCAGTGTGAGGAGCACAGGGTCAGTCAGGGGCACAGGGTCAGTGTGAGGAGCACAGGGTCAGTGTGAGGAGCACAGGGTCAGTGTGAGGAGCACAGGGTCAGTCAGGGGCACAGGGTCAGTCAGGGGCACAGGGTCAGTGTGAGGAGAACCTCAGCCTGGTTTGGTGCAGGTAAAGGACAGTTTTGACACACTCCTCTTCCTCAGATTCTCTCACATTCACATGTTCTTTCATTATGATGGTGGTTTATTACTGCACCTCTGAGTCAGAGTTCAGCAAATCCGTCTTTTATATTACTGGTGGAAAGATTCTCTTACTGGGGCGATACAGCTCATAAAATGTGAAATCAGTCTTTACTGGTGTGTTATAAAACTGTTGTCATTGATCACATTTACCCTGCTCTGGTAAAACACATGTCATACATTCTATTCCTGTTTATTTAACATTTTAATCCCCATTATGAAATTAGCTTCATTAAGTTTCATTACAAATGATAAGTTAAATTGTTTTACTGAACATGGAGTTTGGAAAATTAAGGAGAGACTGAGAAAGTAGAGAAGAGAGAGAGAGAGAGAGAGGAAGAAGTGGGAGGAGTAATTGTTAAAAGGACAAGTTTTTATGATTTAATGAGTCATAAGTGTGTCAAACTTAAAAACAACATTTGTTCTTCCTGCAGTGGAACACACAGTTTGTTTTGATGAAACCTCTCACCCGGAGAGCGCGGGGTGGGAGGGGCAGTGCATAGAGCAGGGGGTACGGGGGCGGGGGGGCGGGGGGGGGGGTGGGAGGGGGCAGTGCATAGACCAGGGGGTACGGGGGCCGGGGGGGGGGGGGAATCCAGGAATCCTTTCCTGCTTTCTAAGAACGGCGCTGTAACTGAGTCTCACTGTGAGGTCTCTGCATTCCTGCAGCAGCTCCCGATTGCTTCACAGCCCACAGCGCTGGCCCCGGGCCCCGTAAACAGAGTGAGACAGCGGGAGCCCGTCCACTGTGCAGCCCAGCAATCACAAACACTCCCCAAATGTACCCTACAGTATCCCCAAACGCACCGCAAACACCCCCAAACACACTGCAAAACACCCCCAAACAAACCTGTGTGTGTGTCTGTGTGTATTGTGTGTGTGCGTGTGTGTGTGTGGGCACTGGTGTGTGTGTATTGTGTGTGTGTGTGTGTGGGCACTGGTGTGTGTGTATTGTGTGTGTGTGTGTGTGGGCACTGGTGTGTGTGTATTGTGTGTGTGTGTGTGTGGGCCTGTGTGTGTGTGTGGGCACTGGTGTGTGTGTGTGGGCACGGGTGTGTGTATTGTGTGTGTGTACGTCTGTATGTCTGTACATGTACATGTGCTTTACCCACGTGTATTTCTCTCTCCCCAGGGTCATGAACATTTTTCTCATACTCAGCCTGCCAGTCATGGTAACATGAAACACCATCTCCTTACCTTGGTCTGTCATCGAAGAAGACAAATTACAGCCAGTTTATTTATGTTTCTCAGTCAGCTAACGAACTGTATAAGACCTGTACCAGCCTGTTACAACATTCCCTATACGGAACAGAACACTGCCCTATGCGATACAGACCACTGCCCTATGCGATACAGACCACTGCCCTATAGCAATACAGATCACTGCCCTATACCTTGACAGAACACGGCCCTATATGCCACAGAACATGGCCCTATACTGATACTGACAGGCTGTGGCTCAGTGCTGTTAATGTTAGATGTTCACTGGCTGGAACATCTGGGCTGTGTCTGACCTCTGCCCCCCACCTCCACTCTTACATAACCACACAGGGTCATGACCCAACGCTGCATCGTAACATCGTGACGTCACTCAGAGAAAGCTGTCGTAATGCAACGCTCTGACGCACTCAGAGAGCGCCATCTTAACACAACGCTCTGACACACTCAGAGCTGCTTTCAGATGCAGGCACATGATGTTTGTTGTTTCTTGTGCAGCAGAGATCTTATCAGCCCTGGAGTAGCTGTAGCTCTGCTGATACTGCCCGCCTGTGTAAAAACATTGACACAGGCTGTAATGACTAAGCTCTGATATCTTTATTATGTAAATATGTGTACTGCAGCAAAGGGAATGTCACTGGAATTGAACGATGTGGGTACAGAGTGACATGATACAGAAGCTTGTGTGTCCACGCATACAAAAATGATTAAGTGTTTTTGGTTAGTGAAATCGAGATATCCAGCCAATCGCTGTTGGTGAGTGAGTGTGTGTATGAATGGGTGTATGAGAAGCATCAATTGTACAGCGCTCTGGATAAAGTGTGGATGGGAGATTAGAGGGTGTTTATCGGTAGTTAGGCAGTGTGGGTGGGAGGTTAGCGGGTATTTATCGGTAGTTAAGCAGTGTGGGTGGGAGGTTATCGGGTGTTTATCGGTAGTTAAGCAGTGTGGGTGGGAGGTTAGCGGGTGTTTATCGGTAGTTAAGCAGTGTGGATGGGAGGTTAGCGGGTGTTTATCGGTAGTTAACCAGTGTGGATGGGAGGTTAGCGGGTGTTAATCGGTAGTTAGGCAGTGTGGGTGGGAGGTTAGCGGTTGTTTATCGGTAGTTAACCAGTGTGGATGGGAGGTTAGCGGGTGTTTATCGGTAGTTAAGCAGTGTGGGTGGGAGGTTAGCGGGTTAGCAGCCCAGGGGCTGGGATTTGGGATGTTATGTGCTGCTCCCTGCACCATGTGACTCGTTATGTAACCCTGCTGCCGTAATGCAGCTCATGTCGTGATCTGAGGTACCATTACCGTGTAGAACCCTCCACTGGGAGGGGCGGAGCACCCCGGGGGCCAATCAGGGAGCGGATCAGGTGACAGGACATTGGGTTGGGTGAGGCACAGAGCAGGGACACCCAAACAGAGAATGAGACCTTTCCTAAAGGTTGAAGGAGAAGCAGCCTAAGCCCCTGTACCCCTTACCCTGTTACCCGGCAGCACGCTGTGGTTACCCAGAAATGTGGCTTCTGCCCAGGAGCACTGATCCCACATTCACCCTCCCTGCCTGCAGCTGCTCAGTATCACATTATGACGGGGTCTGCATTAGGTTTGGAGGGTCTGCATTAGGTATGAAGGGGTCTGCATTAGGTATGGAGGGGTCTGCATTAGGTATGGAGGGTCTGCATTAGGTATGGAGGGTCTGCATTAGGTTTGGAGGGTCTGCATTAGGTATGGAGGGTCTGCATTAGGTATGGAGGGTCTGCATTAGGTATGAAGGGGTCTGCATTAGGTATGGAGGGGTCTGCATTAGGTATGAAGGGGTCTGCATTAGGTATGGAGGGTCTGCATTAGGTATGGAGGGTCTGCATTAGGTATGGAGGGTCTGCATTAGGTATGGAGGGTCTGCATTAGGTATGGAGGGTCTGCATTAGGTATGAAGGGGTCTGCATTAGGTATGGAGGGTCTGCATTAGGTATGGAGGGTCTGCATTAGGTATGAAGGGTCTGCATTAGGTATGGAGGGGTCTGCAGGAGTATTGCATTACAATATGTCAGTTGTCTAAGGGTTGCAGAATAGCCTCCCATAAAAGTGCTATCTGTTTTTATTCCATTCGTCTTTCTTTGTCAACAGAGAGCTGAAAGCAGAAAATGAGGATGTTAACGGTCTGTCTGTTTTTCTGTCTGTTCCAGGAAACGCCCAGCTCTGTGTTCCTGGTGATGGAGGTACGATCAGCTCCGTCACGGCGGGGGCCGGGGGGCGGGGGGCGGGGGGCGGGGGGTGTCTGGTTTCACTGTGGTCACATGCTCGCTCGCTCTCGTGCGTCTGTGTTGCTCAACACGGAGATACAGAGAAAACACACAACCTCTCCAACTGGCCCCACTAAAAATACATGTTCGAGGAAAAGCCTCTTCTCACTTAATAATCACAAACGCTTGTGTGCCGGGCCTGTTTGACGCCCCCTCTGGAAGACTGCTGTGCGTTCACAGAGGCAGCGCGGTGTACTCCGCGTGACCGCAGTGCGTGTGGCCGAGCAGGTGTGGCAGCCGGCTGCACACAGAGGACCGAGTTCTCTGCTGCTGAAAACCCCGTTTCTGGCTCGCTTTGTTCTGTCCTCAGGCTTCCTGGCATCAGCTCAAAGCCCAGCCTGATTCTCAAATCTGTAACACAAAACTGGCTGGCCAAAGACAGACAATATGGACTCTGAGATAAAGACGTGCACACACATGCATCCTGCCCTGATGATTGTACTCCTCAGCCAGTGTAATTAATCAGAGTACCGTTAGTTAGTGCGCCATGCCAAGCTGTGTTAGATGAGCTGCATGGAAGTTAAGCCCTAAAGCTGTGTTAGCTGAACCCTGTGGGCGCTAAGCCCTAAAGCTGTGTTAGCTGAACCCTGTGGGCGCTAAGCCCTAAAGCTGTGTTAGCTGAACCCTGTGGGCGCTAAGCCCTAAAGCTGTGTTAGCTGAACCCTGTGGGCGCTAAGCCCTAAAGCTGTGTTAGCTGAACCGTGTGGGCGCTAAGCCCTAAAGCTGTGTTAGCTGAACCCTGTAGGCGCTAAGCCCTAAAGCTGTGTTAGCTGAACCCTGTGGGCGCTAAGCCCAAAAGCTGTGTTAGCTGAACCCTGTGGGCGCTAAGCCCTAAAGCTGTGTTAGCTGAACCGTGTGGGCGCTAAGCCCTAAAGCTGTGTTAGCTGAACTGTGTGGGCGCTAAGCCCTAAAGCTGTGTTAGCTGAACTGTGTGGGTGCTAAGCCCTAAAGCTGTGTTAGCTCAGCTGCATGGGAGCTAAGCCCTAAAGCTGTGAGGACCTTCCAGCCACAGGCCCTGTCTGCCTGTCTGTTGTGAGATTCACGGCAGAGGTAATCAGCTGATACTGCCTCTCTACCTCAGCTCCTCGTCATCCTGAAAGCTGTTGAGGAAATATTTTTTGTCGCTTTTCCTCCTCGTCCCTTTTACGTAGGTGAAGTTGTATTGGCAGCAATGAGGTTGAAGAAATATTCAGAGTCAATAGTTGCTTATTACAAATCTTTAGTTTAAAATAAAACAGATTAATCTGGGGAGTCTGTTTTACCGGAATATTAAACTGTAGGGTTATGAATGTGATGCTGACCTCAATGTGCTCCCTCTTCCCACAGTACTGCAACGGAGGGGACCTGGCCGATTACCTGCAAGGTAAGCACTGACAGTGTGGTAGCGGTATCTCAGGGTGAGCTGGTGAGATCGATAGAGGCTCTGCTTACTGCCTGCTTGTCTTAGACAATATTGTTGATGGAGGTGTCCTGCATACTGCCTGCTTGTCTTAGACAATATTGTTGATAGAGGTGTCCTGCATACTGCCTTCTTGTCTTAGACAATAAAGCAGACAGTGATCGGCTCTCATGTCCTTATCAGCTGTTAGCTTCCCCAGGTGTGCAGGTGAAAGGTGACCCTTGTGACGCCCAGAGGTGGTACAGTGTGTCTCTGACCGCGCACTCTGGGGCGTGTTGCACAAGAGCAGTACACTTACACAACTGTGGCATTTCACTGCTGGTCGGGGTTAATGGGCCACTGCGTGCTGACATAAGGCTCATTGTGTTCGCAGCGGAGTTGTTGACTCTTGTGATTGGAGAAAATCTTGCCCCAGCTCAGTGCCAGGATCCTCACGGCCACCAGAGCTGATATTCACACTCCAGCTTTCTCTTTCTCAAACACTGAAACCGCGCTCTGTGTATTTTTGCACTGTAACTATATTTCAGTGTGATAATGCAGCTCTGCTCACCCTTAACCCGAACACTTAAATCCCGCTGTAATTACTCCTCATCTCGAGGCTGAGGTATTCCTGTACTTACATAAGCCTGATTTATACTCCTCGCACAACCTTGCGACAAGTGTCCTACGACAGAAAATAAAGTGCTGCATGTTTTGCAATTATACGTTATTATTATACTTTATTATTATACTTGCCAAAGGTCAGCAATGAGGGTTCTTTTGTCTCTATGGTAACTACGGGTGCGTGACACTGAGAGAAGCCATCGTACGAGTGTTTTCAGTTGAAAATGTGCTGGGATTGTGCGACAAGTATAAATCAGGCTTTAGCCTTTCCTGAGACACTGGGCGTGACTCCAGGGCTGCTACTCATACTCATGCCCTAAAGAAGGTGCTGGATGCCTGGGTGTTGTTGTTTAGCCGCATTCATGGTTTTCTTGAATCCCACAAATGTATATTTTGCAATTTGTTTAATTCAGAAATTAAATGTTGATGAAAAATGTAGGAAACAAAAAAGTTTTTTCTGATTGAAAAAGAAGAATTGCCAGTTTGTTTTGGTTTAAGCTGAGCTGTAGTTGTGGTGGCAGTGCAGTGTGGGTAATGTCGTCCAGAGGGCAGTGCACTCAGTCATGGTCGCAGTGCAGTATGGGTAGTGTAGTCCAGAGGGCAGTGCGCTCAGTCATGGTCACAGGGCAGTGTGGGTAATGTAGTCCAGAGGGCAGTGCGCTTGGCCGTGATGGCAGTGCAGTGTGGGTAATGTAGTCCACAGAGCAGTAAGCTCAGTTGTGATCGCAGTGCAGTGTGGGTAATGTAGTCCAGAGGGCAGTGTGCTTGGCCATGGTGGCTGTGCAGTGTGGGTAATGCAGTCCGGAGGGCAGAGCGCTCAGTGGTGCAGTGTGGGTAATATAGTCCAGAGGGCAGTGCACTTGGCCGTGATGGCAGTGCAGTGTAGGTAATGTAGTCCACAGAGCAGTAAGCTCAGTCGTGGTCGCAGTGCAGTGTGGGTAATGTAGTGCGGAGAGCAGAGCGCTCCGTGGTGCAGTGTGGGTAATGCAGTCCGGAGGGCAGAGCGCTCAGTGGTGCAGTGTGGGTAATGCAGTCCGCAGGGCAGAGCGCTCTGTGGTGCGGTGTGGGTAATGTAGTTCGGAGAGCAGAGCGCTCCGTGGTGCAGTGTGGGTAATGTAGTCCGGAGGGCAGAGCGCTCAGTGGTGCAGTGTGGGTAATGTAGTCCACAGAGCAGTAAGCTCAGTCGTGGTCGCAGTGCAGTGTGGGTAATGTAGTCCGGAGGGCAGAGAGCTGAGTGGTGCAGTGTGGGTAATGCAGTCTGGAGGGCAGGGTGCTGATGGGGTGTGTCCCTGCAGCGAAAGGCACCCTGAGGGAGGACACACTGCGGGTGTTCCTGCAGCAGATCGCTGCCGCCATGCGCATCCTCCACAGCAAGGGCATCATCCACCGCGACCTGAAGCCCCAAAACATCCTGCTCTCCTACACCGGCCGCAAGAAGGGCGGCCTCAATGGCATCCGCATCAAGATCGGTAACTGCCCCCTCCTGCCCCTCAAACCATCGTGCCGTTGTCAGATGTGGATGGATCGCTTCAAGGGTTCTTTCTCCTTAATCATTTTTCCATTGGGTTCTGTAGTACAATTATTCAGGAGAAACAACCCTTGAAGTGATTCATCCATATCTGCTGCATATCTGGCAGCTGCATGATGGTTTGAGGCTCATTTGGACTTAGAGCCATTTAGCTAAGAAATGTGTTATATACTGTATGAGCATAATTTTCTGCTAAATATCCAACTTCCAACTCCAATATCCTGTGGTAGACCGCTAAAATAACAATAACGTTGTCAATGTCCAAATATTTATGGACCTGACTGTATATGGTACCAGCCCATAAACAAGCATTTGTACCTTTTTAGGCACTTTTCATACCTTTATTTCTGAGAGTGTGCTAGCCAAGAGCCAAATGACCGATGTTGAGTTCACACAGACGGGAGGAGGAGGGACACAGACTGAGAGGAGGGGCGGTACTGACTGTTTCCTGTGATTCTCTGTCCTGCAGCTGATTTCGGCTTTGCCCGGTATCTCCAGAGCAACATGATGGCTGCCACCCTCTGCGGGTCGCCCATGTACATGGTGAGAACGGGAGGGACGCAGAGATGCTGTTTTAGCGTTGGGAGTGTTTTTGTGTTTGGTCATTGAAAATACTTTATGGTTGTTAGACCCTATCCTCTCCCGTTAGTGTAATAAATTATATGTTTTTCTGCTTCATATAGCTGCACATATCGCTGGAAATATCTTTATTGTTGTTATTATGGGTTGGGTATTCTTGTAAGTAATTTCCAGTGTCTGCTTTACATTTTCTGGTAATTGTAAATATGTTATTTGCCCCCCCCCCCAGGCCCCGGAGGTGATCATGTCTCAGAACTACGACGCCAAAGCGGACCTGTGGAGCATCGGGACGGTGGTGTACCAGTGCCTCGTGGGGAAGCCACCCTTCCAGGTGAGGCCCCCTGCGCCGGGCATGATGTCACAGGGTCACATGACTGGCAGGTGGATGACCTCTGACCTTGTGATGCGTTTCAGGCGAACAGCCCGCAGGATCTGCGCATGTTCTACGAGAAGAACAAGACTCTGGAGCCCAGGTAGAACGGACCTGTCCACCTGCATCAAACACTGCAGCTCATATCTTAGACCCCCACTAAACCCTGCAGCTCAGCTCTTAGACCCCCACTAAACCCTGCAGCTCAGCTCTTAGACCTCCACTAAACCCTGCAGCTCAGCTCTTAGACCCCCACTAAACCCTGCAGCTCAGCTCTTAGACCCCCACTAAACCCTGCAGCTCAGCTCTTAGACCCCCACTAAACCCTGCAGCTCAGCCCTTAGACCCCCACTAAACCCTGCAGCTCAGCTCTTAGACCCCCACTAAACCCTGCAGCTCAGCTCTTAGACCCCCACTAAACCCTGCAGCTCAGCTCTTAACGCAGTCTAAGTGCTCTCTTTCTTAATGGTGTTCCAACAAGTTTATTTCTGGTAAGCCTATTTTTCTGGCCTGCTTTTGTTATTCCTGTTTTCTCAGCCTCATTATGGCTTCCTTTGCAGTCATTGGCACAACTCTGGGCCCCATGTGACAAACACCTATAACAGACTCCAAAGGCAATCAAAAGCCTAGAATCAAGACTAGACATGCTAAAGAATCGGCTGAATACACCTGACTAATCAAAAACTCTGTACTCCGCAATTTTCAGTTCCAACAATGGTCACCAGATATGGATGTAAATACCCTCGAATTAAAAGTGACAGACTACACTATAACCCCATTTTCACAGTTTTTTATTTCATATCCAGTATGCAGGAGTACAGAGCCAAAAGAACAGAAATTGTACCACTGTCCAATTACTTACGGACTTCACTGTATACCTGTGCATATCACACATACCTGCACTTCAGACCGACTCTGGTACCTAACAACTATACCTGCGTAGCCCCTACAGCCTGTGCCAGAATCCTCCACCTGCGTACATAGCAGTGCTTCATGGTGTCAGATCCTCCACCTGCGTACACAGCAGTGCTTCAGAGTGTCAGATCCTATACCTGTGTACGCAGCAGTGCTTCACAGTGTCAGATCCTATACCTGCGTACACAGCAGTGCTTCACGGTGTCAGATCCTATACCTGCGTACACAGCAGTGCTTCACAGTGTCAGATCCTATACCTGCGTACACAGCAGTGCTTCACAGTGTCAGATCCTATACCTGCGTACACAGCAGTGCTTCAGGGTGTCAGATCCTCCACCTGCGTACATAGCAGTGCTTCAGAGTGTCAGATCCTATACCTGCGTACACAGCAGTGCTTCAGGGTGTCAGATCCTATACCTGCGTACACAGCAGTGCTTCAGGGTGTCAGATCCTATACCTGCGTACACAGCAGTGCTTCACAGTGTCAGATCCTATACCTGCGTACACAGCAGTGCTTCAGGGTGTCAGATCCTATACCTGCGTACACAGCAGTGCTTCAGAGTGTCAGATCCTATACCTGCGTACACAGCAGTGCTTCAGGGTGTCAGATCCTATACCTGCGTACACAGCAGTGCTTCACAGTGTCAGATCCTATACCTGCGTACACAGCAGTGCTTCACAGTGTCAGATCCTATACCTGCGTACACAGCAGTGCTTCACAGTGTCAGGTCCTATACCTGCGTACACAGCAGTGCTTCACAGTGTCAGATCCTATACCTGCGTAAACAGCAGTGCTTCAGAGTGTCAGATCCTATACCTGCGTACACAGCAGTGCTTCAGGGTGTCAGATCCTATACCTGCGTACACAGCAGTGCTTCAGGGTGTCAGATCCTATACCTGCGTACACAGCAGTGCTTCAGGGTGTCAGATCCTATACCTGCGTACACAGCAGTGCTTCACAGTGTCAGGTCCTATACCTGCGTACACAGCAGTGCTTCAGGGTGTCAGATCTGAAGGGGGCCGAGGCTGTGCAGTGGTCAGCAGGGCAGTCAGGGAGGGTGTCAGCGGGGCCCTGGGTGTCAGTGTGGCCCTGGGTGTCAGTGTGGCCCTGGGTGTCAGTGTGGCGGTCAGGGAGGGTGTCAGCGGGGCCCTGGGTGTCAGCGGGGCAGTCAGGGGGGGTGTCAGTGTGGCAGTCAGGGAGGGTGTCAGTGTGGCAGTCAGGGGGGGTGTCAGTGTGGCCCTGGGTGTCAGTGTGGCAGTCAGGGGGGGTGTCAGTGTGGCAGTCAGGGAGGGTGTCAGCGGGGCCCTGGGTGTCAGTGTGGCAGTCAGGGAGGGTGTCAGCGGGGCCCTGGGTGTCAGTGTGGCAGTCAGGGAGGGTGTCAGCGGGGCCCTGGGTGTCAGTGTGGCAGTCAGGGAGGGTGTCAGCGGGGCCCTGGGTGTCAGTGTGGCAGTCAGG
>NC_083772.1:45642473-45647473 GCF_963514075.1 Conger conger | reverse complement strand
CTCCCTCACATGTAGCCCCCTCCCCCACTCCTGCGTCCACCCTGTTACATAACCCCCTCCCACTGGGGTCTTTGTTCTGTCCCCCCCCCACACACTGCCACGCACATGACCACTGCCCCAAGACATTCTGTTCCTCCGCTTAAACACACACACACACACACACACACACACACACTCAGGGCTGAGCTGTGTGCTGTTTATCCGCCCAGGAGGGGGAGGGGTCACAGCACAGGGGGAGGGGCGGTGGCCTGCCATTGGCCCACTCCCGGCTCTGCTGACTCCTCCTCCTGCCATTGGCTGGCGCGGGCTGTGTTTACAGACAGGCCCCTCCCCTCACGCGACCAGCTGTCTGAGCCTCGTGGCTGCTGGGTCAGAGCAGTGTTGACTCGAGTTTCAGAGAAGGGAGAGTCTCTCAGCAAAGAGCCTCTTTAAACAAACTTTTAAAGAAAGGGATATCTTTTACACCGAACGCTGAGCCTCCATTTTAAAGAAGAAGAGCTTTTTACAGAAGAGGAAAACTTCTGGGCAGCAGGAGAAACGGGCGTCTGTGCGCTGCTGCTCCGATTGGCTGGCTGGGCCTCAGGTGTCCTGTCTTCCCCTCCCCAGGCAGCCCCCCCCAGCCCCGGGCCCCACCCCCGTGGTGTCCCCCCGGGCAGAGACCACACCCATACCTGTGCCCACCCAGGTGCGCAACTACCAGCGAATCAAGCAGAACCTGTCCACCAGCCCCTCCCCCACCCAGTACGGGTCTCCCAGGTAACGTATGTCCGTCCGCCGCAGGAGTGTGTGTGTGTGTGTGATTGTGAGAGTGTGTGATTGTGAGAGTGTGTGTGTGTGTGTGTGAGTGTGTGATTGTGAGAGTGTGTGTGTGTGTGTGTGTGTGTGTGTGAGTGTGAGAGTGTGTTCTGACAGTACGCTGTGCTGGTTTCAGGTCCGGTACGGTGCGTCGCTCCAACACCAGTCCTATGGGGTTCCCCAAGGCCAGCTCCGGCTCTCCCAGCTCAGAGCCCCAAACACTGGGCCGCCGCCTCTCCACTGGGTCCTCCCGACCCTACTCCCCCTCCCCCCTGGGTACGGACTCACCCGCCCGCCTGTCTGTCTGTCTGTCTGTCCCAGCTGCCCGCCCGCCTGTCTGTCTGTCTGTCTGTCTGTCTGTCTGTCCCAGCTGCCCGCCCGCCTGTCTGTCTGTCTGTAGGCTGTCTGTCCCAGCTGCCCGCCCGCCTGTCTGTCTGTCTGTCTGTCTGTCTGTCCCAGCTGCCCGCCCGCCTGTCTGTCTGTCTGTCTGTCTGTCCGTCCCAGCTGCCCGCCCGCCTGTCTGTCTGTCTGTCTGTCTGTCCGTCCCAGCTGCCCGCCCGCCTGTCTGTCTGTCTGTCTGTCTGTCTGTCTGTCTGTCCCAGCTGCCCGCCCGCCTGTCTGTCTGTCTGTAGGCTGTCTGTCCCAGCTGCCCGCCCATCTGTCTGTCTGTCTGTAGGCTGTCTGTGACTGTAGGCTGTCTCTGTCTATGGGCTGTCTGTAGACTGTCTGTGCCTATGGGCTGTCTGTTCCTATGGGCTGTCTGTAGACTGTAGGCTGTCTGTGCCTATGGGCTGTCTGTAGCTGTAGGCTGTCTGTGCCTATGGGCTGTCTGTAGCTATATACTGTCTGTGACTGTAGTCTGTCTATCTGTAAATGAGGTTTGTCTGTAAATGAAGTTGTCTGTTGTTGTGACAGTGGGAACCATCCCAGAGCAGCTCGGTCAGTGCTGCTGTGGACACACTCCTCAGGGGCAGGAGGCTCGAACCCGCAGCTCCACTGGAGGTGAGTCTGTGCCTCTCCCACACACACACACACACACACACACACACACACACACACTACAGACACACACACACGCTCACACTACAGACACACACGCTCCCACTACAGACACACACACACACACACTACAGACACACACACACACTACAGACACACACACACACACGCACTACAGACACACACAGACACACACTACAGACACACACACACACACACGCTCACACTGCAGACACACACACACACACACGCTCACACTACAGACACACACACACACACTCTCACACTACAGACACACACACACACACGCACTACAGACACACACAGACACACACTACAGACACACACACACACTCACACACACCATCACACATTACATTACATTATTGGCATTACATTATTGGCTTATCCAGAGTGACATACAGTTGATTAGACTAAGCAGGAAACAATCCTCCCCTGGAGGAATGCAGGGTTAAGGGCCTTGCTCAAGGGCCCAACGGCTGTGCGGATCTCATTGTGGCTACACCGGGATTAGAACCACCACCTTGGTGTCCCAGTCATTTACCTTAACCACACACTACAGACACACATGCTCACACACACACACACACACACACACACACACACACACACACTACAGATACACACACACACACACCAGCACACACTACAGACACACACCAGCACACACTACAGACACACACCAGCAGTCTCAGCTTGTTAACTGTTGGCATACACACAAAACAGGAAGTTGTGTCATGTATTGGTGTACATTGCCATCTAGTGGCAGCATTGCATAGTACAATAGTGGGACTCCTACGTTATCTGTTCAAAGTGTTCATTGAGATGTGACTGTTGTTGCAGTAATGTAATGATTTCAATGTTTTTTTTAATGGTATAATTATTGATCATGTAGTGATTGTTTATGTGGTTCGGTATTGAGAGATTATTCTTTCGGCTTAGTTTGATTCGTGCATAATTGTGTAACGATTGGGTATTGACTTAGGTTTTACTTTTCAAAATGGCTGATGGTTGACGAAGTAACAATTGATTATCATTTACTAAAATATCAATCATAGGGTAGATAATGGCAGGTAATGACGGGTTCCTGAATATTAGCTGTGTGATGCTGTGCGATGCTGTGGATTGTTACTGCCTATATAATCATATGAAGAAGTGTAACATAATGTGGAGATTGTTGTTGATGGATATGGTTATTGTGGTTATCGAGTGTGACGTATACCCCCCCTCCGCCCCCACAGGGTCCCCTGGCCCCCCCTCCCAGCTCCTGGGGGCCCGTCTGCACAGTGCCCCCACCCTGACGGACGTGTACCACACCAAGCAGAAGCTGCACAAGCAGCTGTCCGACCCGGTGTACCCCATCCACCCCTCGGCCTCCCCCCACCCCAGCAGCCTCTCCCCCCAGCTGGGCCGGCCTGGCAGCCTGGGCACCTCCCCCACCAAGCACCTGGGCTCCTCCCCCCGCTCCTCCGACTGGCTGCAGAAGTCCCCGCTGCCCACCATCATTGGCTCTCCCACTAAGGTGCGTGGTCTCCGTGGAGACGGCTGGATTGGATGGCGGTTGCCCCTGATTGGTTCTGCTGAGCTCAGTGTGTGTCTGATTGGTTCTGCTGAGCTCAGAGTGTGTCTGATTGGTTCTGCTGAGCTCAGAGTGTGTCTGATTGGTTCAGCTGAGGTCAGTGTGTGTCTGATTGGTTCTGCTGGGCTCAGTGTGTGTCTGATTGGTTCGGCTGAGGTCAGTGTATGTCTGATTGGTTCTGCTGAGCTCAGTGTGTGTCTGATTGGTTCTGCTGAGCTCAGAGTGTGTCTGATTGGTTCTGCTGAGTTCAGAGTGTGTCTGATTGGTTCAGCTGAGCTTGGAGTGTGTCTGATTGGTTCTGCTGAGTTCAGAGTGTGTCTGATTGGTTCTGCTGAGTTCAGAGTGTGTCTGATTGGTTCAGCTGAGCTCAGAGTGTGTCTGTTTTTGGGGTTCCCGCAGACGACCGCTCCTTTCAAGATCCCAAAAACTCAGGCCTCCTGCAACCTGATGGCCATGGTGTCCCAGCAAGGCCTGGCCGACAGCCCCGCCCCCTCCCGAACCCTGGGGGACGGCCGTGACCTCTGCACCCCCTACCCTAGCGCCCGGCAAGCCACGCCCGAGCCTAGCAGGACCGCCTTCGGCCGGTGAGCTGAGACCCAACATCCACCTGTACTGCCCCAGTACCCTGAGAGACCCCAACATCCACCTGTACTGCCCCAGTACCCTGAGAGACCCCAACATCCACCTGTACTGCCCCAGTACCCTGAGAGACCCCAACATCCACCTGTACTGCCCCAGTACCCTGAGAGACCCCAACATCCACCTGTACTGCCCCAGTACCCTGAGAGACCCCAACATCCACCTGTACTGCCCCAGTACCCTGAGAGACCCCAACATCCACCTGTACTGCCCCAGTACCCTGAGAGACCCCAACATCCACCTGTACTGCCCCAGTACCCTGAGAGACCCCAACATCCACCTGTACTGCCCCAGTACCCTGAGAGACCCCAACATCCACCTGTACTGCCCCAGTACCCTGAGACCCCAACATCCACCTGTACTGCCCCAGTACCCTGAGAGACCCCAACATCCACCTGTACTGCCCCAGTACCCTGAGACCCCAGCATCCACCTGTACTGCCCCAGTACCCTGAGAGACCCCAACATCCACCTGTACTGCCCCAGTACCCTGAGAGACCCCAACATCCACCTGTACTGCCCCAGTACCCTGAGTGACCCCAACATCCACCTGTACTGCCCCAGTACCCTGAGACCCCAACATCCACCTGTACTGCCCCAGTACCCTGAGAGACCCCAACATCCACCTGTACTGCCCCAGTACCCTGAGACCCCAACATCCACCTGTACTTCCCCAGTACCCTGAGAGACCCCAACATCCACCTGTACTACCCCTAGTACCCTGAGTGACCCTATGTGACCCTGAGTGACCCCAGTACTCTGCTGAGGGGCTGTAGTACTTGCTCTCTGTCTCTCAATCTCTCATCCCTCTCTCTCTCTCTCTCTCTCTCTCTCTGTGCAGGTCGGTCAGTACGGGGCGTCTCTCTGAGCCTGTGAGGATCTCTCTGGGGGGGCAGACGTACCAGGGCAGCACCGACAGCCTCAACACTGAGCGGCCTATGGACACTGGTACAACCGCCCCCGCTTTA
>NC_083772.1:45584973-45634973 GCF_963514075.1 Conger conger | reverse complement strand
GGTCTGTGCGCTCAGTGTTTGAGTGTGTGCTCAGTGTCTGGTCTGTCCTGACCCCCGTCTCTCTCGTGTCTGTTGTGCAGATAAAGCCAGCGTAGAGCGACGGATCTCTGCACTCTGTTACTGCACCGTTACGCTGTACGAGTAGGCCCCGCCCACAAGGGACCACCTGACCACAGAAGCCAATCACCTGACCGACATCTGAGCACCTGACTGACAGGACACGCCCCCCCTCTGTCTCGTAGCAGCTGATGCACTTTTCCTTCTTGTTCTGTTGAGAAAAACTGTTGCATGCTGGGAGACGCACATATTCACAACCAAAGATGATGATGATGAAGAAGATGGAGGTGGTGGTGATGATGATGATAATGAAGAAGAAAAGGCCTGGCAAAATGACAAAACAGGAAATCAAAATGAGATCACAGACCACTTGAAACTGAACTGGAACTTTACCTAAGAGTTCAGTTCTTCAGAGCAAATCACAGTACAGCAAACATTTTATTATTATTATTATAATTATTATTATTATTATTATATTCTTACTGTTGCAGATATTTATTGGTTAGGGAAAACATATTTCCAGATGAGATAATCCTGCCTTTTGAACATTCAGTAGTGAGAAAGGTGGTGGCACACATGAACATGCACATGCGAACACACACACAAACACACTCACACAGGAATTTTTACATGCATACATGCGCAAAAACACACACACGGAGCAGTGTAAAGAGCCGGTAGATGTGTAATTAGTTGTATTTTTTTGCAGAAGCACTTTACGGAGAGTGGATGATAAAAGCAGATTTAAGTTTGGTAGTCAAGTGAAGGCTGACAGGTTACACTGAGAAACCCCGCCCACTGGACTCCTCCCACTGAGAGGCTCCTCCCACTGAGAGACTCGTTGGAGCCCCGGTCTCTCTGAGCCCAGTCTGGCCCGGCTCAGCCCGGCTGGGCTCTCCCTCATTACTGTAGGACTTCCACACCACAGGGGCTGCTAGGACAGGATGGAGCCCGTGGATTGGGCGATTCGTGACATGTGATCTCCCGGCACCGTCTTCCTGAAACTGCAGTCAGAGAGACTGCAGGAGGCGGGGCACATCGCCACGGCGACAGGAGTGCATCACAGCCCCCGTCAGCATGCGTCACAGGCCCCGTCACCATGGCGACGGGAGCACGTCACACTCCTGTTACCATGGCAACAGTTCTGACCCGATTGTCAGAGCCTTCTGCCCCCGAGTTGAATCAGAAGTGGGGAAATTACTTGAGTAGTCTACCGAAGTTTCATTTTCTTAGAAAACATAAACGTTTTTTTTAAATGTTTATTAGTACTGTAGCTAATTTTCAAGGAAAGTTGATGTTTGAAAATTGTAAATATTTATATGTCGTGCATGTGACTTTTTATTTGACCTTTTTCTGACTGAATGTGTGAGACGGGAGACAGGAAGTGATGTCAGCAGAAGCTCTGCCTGTGCAGAGATCGGCCCGTTTTCACAAAGCACTGACTCTTTCTTTCCAGATCAGCGCTCTTACCCTGAGGGGCTCTGTGAATACGGGCCCGGTCTGCACCCAGCCCTGATCCCAGATCAGCGCTCTGACCCTGAGGGGCTCTGTGAACATGGACCGCTGTGTTAGTTACTGTCTGTTACTGCCACACTGTCAGCCCGCACTCTGCACAACCCTGCGTCAGAAACGCTTCCCCCGTTATCATTAACTGTGCACCTGAAACTTTGACCAATGAAATGAAACCCGTATGCTTCTTACCCAATACAAAACGGCCATTTGCTGGTCTAATGCAGGCTCCTCCCCCTTGGCCCAGGAGGTTGCTGTGCTCCCAGCAGTGCCAGTGTGACTGCACCAACAATGTGTGTGATGGGCCAGTTCCCTAACCAGTCTGAATGGAGCAGATTCAGCTGAAGGCTGTCTGAATCGCTCTCTCTCCCCCATCTCTCTCTCACTCTGTCCCTCTCTTTCTCTCACTCCCTCTCTCCCCATCTCAGTCACTCTATCCCTCTCTTTCCCTCTCTCCCCATCTCTTGAGCACTCCACCCTAACTCATGCCTTGTGTGTGCTCGAGCAGAGGTTCTCCCCCCCCCCCCATACTGAAGGTGACCCTGATACCCTCGGTACTAAGCACACTTTATAGCCGTAGAGCTGTAGGATGTATGGACCCTGCTTTATTGCCTCTCTTTCTCAGAGTGAATGCGCACATCTCCCGACCCCCCGAATTTCCACAGGCCCCTTTTATTTCTGTTTGGTTTTTTTTGAGGAAAATGTAAATGTTTAACTGATACGTGTTTCACTAAGGACGACTGCACACTCTGGAACTCTGGAAATGCAGCCTTTGGTTATTAAAAAAAAAATAATTGGAACAACACATTTTAGGAAATTTCCTTTGTTGTGTACGCCTCCCCTGGTTTGCTTGTATTTTGCATATGCATGTCCACAGTATTTGTCTTTTAAGAAGCATTTTTATCATGTAAAAGAAGGCTTTAAAGGTCCCATATTGTGGAAAACATTTCCCTTGCTGTGTGGATTATAAAGGAGTTGAAGGTACTATATAAATGTGAAAGTATAACAACAGGTTCTAAAATAAAACACGGGAAATGCCTAAGATGGGACCTTTTAAGTTTGTATTTTGTGCTAGTCTTAGTAACGATTATTGGACATAGCTAATTGGACATTTGCAAAAGTTTAATATGCTGAAATATACTATTTATTCACAACCATGATTCGTCAGTCAGTGCCATTAGCTTGCCACAGACCGAACTCTGCTCCCAAAAGCCATATAGCATGAGGGAACAGACCCAATTTCAGTGGAAACTTACATTAGGTTAATCACCAAGTATTATGTCGTGATTTGAGACCCCATAAAGGTACAATTGGTCATTTTGGATGGTCAAGAGAAGAATTGCAACAACAAACCTCAAACCACAACACTTTATGCTTCCTACAGTCTATGACTATAACGTGTAATATAAAGCGTTATTATACAGTTCAGTGCTCTCGTGCACTGTTTTGGAAAGCTGACAGCCACAAACGCAACAGAGCCTGCCGTCTTTTTGTAGTGTTCTAGGAGGAAAATGTTTGCTAAACTGGTGACTTGATGAAATCTTGACTTGGTGTGCTATATAACAGTATTTATATTTCTTATCTTTTTGAAGTTTTCACTTTAGCTAACCAACTATATTTGGCTATGTAACTAGCTTAGTTGGCTATATAACTAAGATATGATAGTATACCACAAACGATGCAACCTTTCCAAGAGAAGTAAAGGTTTAGCTAAACACGGATGATTGAACACGTAAAGAGATAAAAGGAACGTGTAGCTGCCCAAATTGCACTCCAGACAAGCAATTACTGAAACTCTGTATAGGCTACTATTGCTTCTCTAGTTAGAAAACAATACCAGTTAACTATCAGTAACAAGCAAATGAGCTATTACTGGTTAGCTTCCCGAATTTACAAATATCCACCTGAGGCACAACGCTTGTGCAGTCGCTACTATGTTCATGTTGCCTTTCCGAATGTAATTACTATAAACACAGACAGAGGGTGAGTCAACATGTCAGTGAGCCCTTTTCAATGATAGGAAGGGGTTTACAACGTTTTAACACAAAAATCTTACCTATTGTACCTTTAATGTTTGGGTTCCATGCATCCATCAGTCTGTTGTTTGCTGCCCTCTAGTGTCAGCTGTAATGTATTGCAAGTTACACGGAGTTGAATACTGCGACCGTTGATTGATGCAACGAACCTTTGAACAAGATGGCTGCCTATCGGTTACTTAAATGCCCAAACTCATGCATCTAGATACGTTTTTCTTTTTTTTTGTCATTCACGTTTGTAGCCTACAACAGAACTCGGTTCGGTTCGGTTTCCCTTCAGTGTTTGCGAAGAAAATCAGAATATGAAAATGAATTAAAGGAGCACTTTTTTCAGTTGATCTTATTTGGATTAAATGCTTAAATTATGTGCATTTTTAAAATCACCGTCAGTGTAGCAGTTTCCTAAATATGGGGCAAAACTAGACGTCACTGGACGTGTGTGGCTTGAATCTCCAGCCACAAATATCACGGAACCTAACTTGGCTAGCCTGAGCGATATGAGGGACAGCTCAACATTCACATGCGATATTGGGTGATACTGGTTCAGGCGGTAAGAGCAGTCATCTGGAAGTCGGATTCCGCCCTGGGTGGTTCGATTCCGCCCTGGGTGTGTCGAAGAGTCCCTGAGCAGAACGTCTAAATGACGAGCTGGTTGGTGCCTTGCATGGTAGCCAATTGCCGTTGGGGTGTGATAAAGGTGTTATATAAATTCCAACCATTTACATTTCAAAATATCTTATACATTGCTGTTAAAACGAAAAATAGCAGGGGAAATATCAATTGTCTTAGTAGTTGTAATGGTGTTAGTGCAGTGCAGTTTATTTTCAAGTAACAACATTCAAAACATTTCAAAATACTTGAACGCCTACATTTTGCCGTCAAAATAGGGGGAAAAAAGAGGGAAAATTAAGAATTGTTTTAATTGTTGTAATGGTGTCTCTGTGTGTGGTCATTCCAGGAAAACATGCTGGGGAGAGAAAACACTGAAATGAGATGAAAAAAAAAAAAAACTTGCCTTAAAAGCCTACTGTACATTTTGCTGTTAAAACGAACAAAAACATAAAAAGGAGGGTGAATTATTGTTCAAATATTAACTCTTTATTCGTTTAAAACACCTAAATGGAACATTATATTAGGGCTAGTTTTAAGTAATTTGTGGCGGATTTTGAGCCGATTTTGGACTGGAAATTTTAGAATATTCAGGCTCAGACTTAAAATTCCTGTGAACAGATGGAATAAAAACAAGAGATGTCACTGGCACGTCCAGGACCAAGTCTGCCTACCCCTGCGACAAACCAATGGGGAATCGTGAATTTAAACTTTTGTTATGAAATGTCCGGCTTCGATTGTTACGGGAAGGCACTTCCTTGTTGCGGTTGTTCACAGGACTATCAGCTCCACCTGGCTTCATTAGATACTTTTTTTTAAAATACGACGTAAACTGTTTTGGGGTAGCTAGTCTGGGAACAACCCGACATTCACGTGCAAAAAGAAGGGGCAGGGATTTTGGAACGTAATATCAGGTAAATAAAAATGCAAAAATAACGTGGTAGCTACATTTCTAGCTAGCTAAAATAAGTTAGTAGAACTATGCTTCTAACGCAGTGTTTCTATGTCATAGCTAGCCTGCTTGCACTTCAGAGGCGTTCGTGTCTGTAAGCATAATGTTTGTGATTTTGTTTCATTTAATTTTTGTGTTTTGCACGTCCTTTTATCTTTGAGTTTGAGAGGTAGCCATGGTGGCTCTGAAGTGCAAACTCGAAGACAAAAAATAATAATCCCAAATTCCGTAGATTTGGTTAATATCGCTCCCTGAAATTTCTGCCGAATGACTAAAAGCTGTGTTAATTTAACGTAGCATTCGTCACTGGTTGGCGCTCTAGGCACGGATTCAGCTGCCGACAGTGAAGGGGCTTTCAGTCAAACATGAACACCCTGTATGGCAGGGGGCTGCCAATCCAAAGCCCTGAGCTGAACCACTGATATTGGTGCAGCTCTAGCCACTGAATTTTTCTGTCTTCAGAAACTATAACATTGTGCGGAGGAAGTAGTATTTTGGTTTGAATAGGAATTCAGCCTTCAGTGTATGTGAGATATTTAACTCAGAAACGAAATGAGTCATATTTGTGTAATAAGTAATGCCTTGTCGGTCAAGAAAATATTTAGGTGAAATAATTTTATGTGACACCACCCCAGTCTACATGGTGATTTTATTTGCACATTTGTGTGTTTGACATGTATTCAAGAAGTTGCCTTGCCAGATTGACAGTGAATTAAATTCTCCTGTTACATTTTCCTACACGAGTACCAGGCTGTTATTGTTGGATAGCTAGCTTGCTTTTGGGCTACCTTTCAAGGTCATGGTTTCACTTAATTGCTTCAATACATGTAAACATTCATATACAGTATTAAGATTGTTTGGACTCATAAGTCCACCATACATTCATTCATGACATACCTAAAAAATTCAGACACTGATTTGTGTTGGTTGACCTGTAGCATAGTGGCTAAGGTACATGTCTGGGACCCGCAAGGTCAGTGGTTCGATCCCCAGTGTAGATCCATTGGGCCCTTAACCCTGCATTGCTCCAGGGGAGGATTGTCTCCTGTGTAGTCTAATCAACTGTAAGTCGCTCTGGATAAGAGCATCTGCCAAATGCCATAAATGTAATGTTGTTCCTCTCTACGTGTCCATTTAAGTATAAAAGACTGCCTTTGAAGTACAATGTGATTTAGTTAATTCATGAAGGCAATTTAACTTCTACACTTATTCTAAAACATTAAGTGCAGATCTTTCCAAACGTTGTCGTTAGCTTGCTTTACACAGCTCTGTTTTTGACCCAAGGGTCTGATATACGAGCTCAATCCATGTTTATAACCAAGCTGATCTACTCCTGTTTTATTAACCCAACAGGAAGCAGCAGGGCATTGCCCATCATCAGTCTTTACGGTGTGTTATTTTTATTGGCCATGTTATATTCATGGTGTGTCTCTCTCTAAGAGCTTTCGATGGACGAGGTGGTGCATCGCGCGAGGGAGGCCTTCCACAGCGGCAGGTCCAGACCTCTGGAGTTCAGGGTCCAACAGCTGAAATCCCTTCTGCGTTTCATACGCGAACGACAGACTGATATCACCACTGCCCTGAAACAAGACCTGGACAAGGTTACTGACACTCAAACCCTGATACCGATCTCTACACTTACTGACCAACAAGGTTACTGACACTAAAACCCTCTGCTTGCTACACTTACTGATCAACAAGGTTTCTGACCACTGAAACCCTCAGCTAACTGATCTCTGCTCTTACAGACCAACAAGGTTACTGACCACTGAAACCCTGAACTTACTACACTTACTGATCAACAAGGTTACTGACCACTAAAACCCTCAGCTAACTGATTTCTACTCTTACTGACCAACAAGGTTACTGACCACTAAAACCCTCAGCTAACTGATCTCTGCTCTTACTGACCAACAAGGTTACTGACCACTGAAACCCTCAGCTAACTGATCTCTGCTCTTACTGACCAACAAGGTTACTGACCACTGAAACCGTCAGCTAACTGATCTCTGCTCTTACTGACCAACAAGGTTACTGACCACTGAAACCATCAGCTAACTGATCTCTGCTCTTACTGACCAACAAGGTTACTGACCACTGAAACCGTCAGCTAACTGATCTCTGCTCTTACTGACCAACAAGGTTACTGACCACTGAAACCGTCAGCTAACTGAACTCTGCTCTTACTGACCAACAAGGTTACTGACCACTGAAACCGTCAGCTAACTGATCTCTGCTCATACTGACCAACAAGGTTACTGACCACTGAAACCGTCAGCTAACTGATCTCTGCTCTTACTGACCAACAAGGTTACTGACCACTGAAACCGTCAGCTAACTGATCTCTGCTCTTACTGACCAACTGAAAGCAGTATGCAGAGGAGCTGGTATCTCTCGTTTGTTCCAGGTATGGAGCTCTTCACAGTGCTTACTGTCACACACTGATCAACCTTATGTGTGTGTGTACGTGTTATGTGTGTGCGTATGTATGTGTATGTATGTGTGTATGCATGTATTTATGTGTGTGTGTGTGTATATGTGTGTGTATGTGTACGTTTTATGTGTGTGCATATGTATGTATACGTATGTATGCATGTATTTATGTGTGTGTGTGTGTACGTGTTATGTGTGTGCATATGTATGTATATGTATGTGTGTATGCATGTATTTATGTGTGTGTGTGTGTGTGTGTATGTGTATGTGTGCGCACAGAGTGAACAGGCCTCCCTGCTGTATGAGGTGATGGGTCTGGAGGGGGAGATCTCGCTGGCGGTGGACAGGCTGGCAGAGTGGGCTAAGCCTCGGCCCGTGGAGAAGACCCTGCTCACCATCTCTGACCAGGTGTTCATCCAGCCGCAGCCGCTGGGCGTGGTGCTCATCATCGGAGCCTGGAACTACCCCTGGGCCGTCACCTTACAGCCCCTGATTGGAGCCATCGCTGCTGGTGCGTAGGGTTTCAGACACACCTGCTGTCCCACAGACACCCCCACCGTCTCTGACACCCTTCTGTCTCTCAGGGAACGCAGCTGTAGTGAAGCCCTCAGAGGTCAGTGGCCACTCTGCCAACGTCATGCGGGACCTACTTCCTCTATACCTGGACCAGGTATCTGTGTGTGTGTGTGTGTCCGTGCGTGCATGTGTGTGTGTGCGTACACAGTCTCTATTTCATCAAGACTCCAGCAAGGCCTCCTCGTGGCCAGACACTGTCACTGGGTGCCTTTGCGGCCCCAGGATAACTTGGCTGGGGATCTCAGAGTAGCAGTGGGCCCCAGATGAATGGTGTGCTGGGTCACCCCCACAGACAGCCCTGGCACCTAGCAGCTGCTGCCTTTTAGGTGAGTCTGGGAGGACAGAAGGCTCAGGTAAAATGCAAGCTGTGGTGGCTTGCTCTGAGGCGGTTTTCCGAAAAACTCACCTGCCATTGTGAGGAGTTGAGGATCATCTAGGGTCCCCCCCTGTCATCAGAACCATTTCCTCTACAACCAAGTTAGTGGCATTGGGAGAAGCACGCCCCGTGCTCCTTTAAGAACCATCTCTGGGCAGGTATCTTCTCCTGCCCAACAACCACACCCGACTCTCCAACAACCACACCCAACCCTCCAACAATCACACCCAACTCTCCAACAACCACACCCAACTCTCCAACAACCACACTCAACCCTCCAACAACCACACCCGAAACAACTTCCTTTACTAGACAACTGAGCTGATCTATGCAGAATGTGGGATGAATGAGAACTAGACCTCTCTAAGCATCTCCCTGACTGATTCTGCAGCCCAGTCTGACCAAAACTGGTTTGATGAGAATGGCAAAAAGCTCTGCAACCTACTGAATAATATGCGTAAGGCACACAGGGCTACCCTCAATAACTCATATCCCAACCCCCAAAATTTGGGGTTAAGATGAACACGAGAACAAGAGTTCAGAATTTCAGCTTTTATTTCCTGGTATTTACACCTAGATGTGTAAAACTGCTTAGAACATAACACCTTTGGTATCAGACCACCCAATTGTTAGGTGTGACAGCATATCCCTTGCTTGCAATAATTGTATCAAGCCTGCAACCCATTGATATCACCAAACTGCTACATTCTTCTTTTGTTGGGGTTCCCTTCAGTCTCCTCTTCAGGAGGTGAAATGCATGCTCAATTGGTTATTGACTTATCCAGTCTAAAACCTTCCACTTTTTCTCCCCAACAAAGTCCTTTGTTGTATTAACTGTATGGTTTGGGTCATTGTGTTGCTGCATGATTCAGTTCCTCCCAATTAGTTTGGATGCATTTCTGCCATAAGTTGGCAAACAATGTTTTTGTAGACTTCTGAATTCATCCTGCTGCTACCATCATGAGTTACATCATCAATAAAGATTAGTGAGCCCACTCCAGAAGCAGCCATGCAAACCCAAGCCCTGACACTTCCTCCACCGTGCTTCACAGATAAGCTTGTATGTTTTGGATCATGAGCTGATCCCTTCTTTCTCCACACTTTGGCCTTTCCATCACTTCAGTAGAGGTTAATCTTGGTCTCATCAGTCCATAAAACCTTGTTCCAGAACTTTTATGGCTCATCTCTGTACTTCCTTGTAAATTCTAATCTTGCTTTCCGGTTCTTACTACTGATGACTGGTTTGCATCTTGTGGTATTGCCTCTATATTGCTGCTCTCCAAGTCTTCTTTGAATGGTTGATTGAGATACCTTCACCCCTGCCCTGTGGAGATTGTGTGTGATGTCACTGACTGCCCTGTGGAGATTCCAAATGCCTGTGCAATGCCTAAGCTTCTCCCAAAGACAGCTCTCTGGTCTTTCTGTCAGTTTATCTTTTCTAACACAAATGCAGTCTTAACAGGCAAAACCCAAGGCTAAAACCAAGAGTAGAAATTCAGAACTATTTCTTGTTTAACCAATCAATCTAACAGTACATATCTGGGCAACAAGAAACGCCTGTCAGTCACCTGTTCCAATACTTTTACTCGCCTATAAATTGAGTGGTCTCTTACAAAAGGTGATGGTCTAAGTTGTTTAACAAATATAGATAAAAAATACAGGAAATAAAGGCTGAAATTTGGATCTGTCATCTCATGCACATCTTATGACCTCAAACTTAATTGCCTTCAGTGTATAGTAAAGTTGTAAAGTATAGTCAAGACAAATTGACCTTGCTGTTCCAATACTTTTTGAGTGGACTGTATATGATATGACGTGTATGTGATGTTGCTAGGTTTGCATGTGTCATTGAGTGTGATGTCATTGCATGTATATGATGTAACTGTATATGATGTCACTGTGTGTGATGTCACTGCAGACCTGTCTGATGTAACTGTATATGATGTCACTGCATGTGATGTCACTGCAGGCCTGTCTGATGTAACTGTATATGATGTGACTGTGTGATGTCATTGCATGTACCTACATTATGGGACTGTGGCTGTGCAGGAGATGTATCCCGTGGTTACGGGGGGTGTTCCAGAGACCCAGGAGCTGCTGAGGCAGCGCTTTGACCACATCTTCTACACGGGGGGCAGCAGTGTGGGGCGGCTGGTGATGGAGGCTGCTGCCAGACACCTGACCCCAGTTACCCTGGAGCTGGGAGGGAAGAGCCCCTGCTACATACACAAGGACTGTGACCTCACAATCGCCTGCAGGTAAGGATGCTGATGTCACAATCGCCTGCAGGTATGGTCTGTGACCTCACAATCGCTTGCAGGTAAGGATGGTGACCTCACAATCGGGTGCAAGTAAGGATGCTGGTGTCGTAGGGTAGGGTAGGGTAGGGGGTATTAATGGCAGGGGGGCATGTGTCAGCCTCTCTCTCACCACTCACCCTTCCAGGAGGATCGCCTGGGGGAAGTTTACAAACTGCGGTCAGACCTGCATCGCCCCCGACTACATCCTGTGTGAGCCCAGCATCCAGGCCACGGTGGTGGAGGAGATCAGGAAGAGTGTGCAGGTCAGAGCTCCGTTACCCTGGTGATCTGCTCCCATGAGCATCACCAGGAGAAGGTGCAGTTATGTGCTCTCAGATCTAGAGGCTCAGGCTGTGTTTGTTTTCATCAGGAGTTCTACACGGACGACCCCAAGGCCTTCCCAGACTACGGACGCATCATCAACCTGCGCCACTTCAGCAGGCTGACGGGCCTGATGCAGGGCTCCACCGTCGCTCTCGGGGGGGAAAGCGACGAATCGCAGCTCTACATCGGTATGTAGCCACGCCCTCGCCTGGAGCCTTGTCAAACCTATTTAACATGGTTCTTCACCATATAACAAAAACAGAGTGGCACTGGTGGAACCCATTTTCAATAAAGAAAGAAAAAGCACTCCCTTCAGGTCTGTAACACCCCACCCTTGTTCCGCCAGCCCCCACCGTCCTGACGGAGGTGGCGGCTGACTCTAAGGTGATGCAGGAGGAGATCTTCGGCCCCCTGTTGCCCATAGTAACGGTCAGCGGGGTGGAGGAGGCGATCCGCTTCATCAACGAGAGAGAGAAGCCCCTGGCCCTGTACGTCTTCTCCTCCAGCAACAAGGTGTGTGTGTGTGTGTGTGTGTGTGTGTGTGTGTGTGTGTGTGTGTGTGTGTGTGTGTGTGTGTGTGTGTGTGTGTGTGTGTGTGTGTGTGTGTGTGTGTGTGTGTGTGTGTGTGTGTGTGTGTGTGTGTGTGTGTGTGTAGCCCCTGGCCCTGTACGTCTTCTCCTCCAGCAACAAGGTGTGTGTGTGTGTGTGTGTGTGAAGCCCCTGGCCCTGTACGTCTTCTCCTCCAGCAACAAGGTATGTGTGTGTGTGAAGCCCCTGGCCCTGTACGTCTTCTCCAGCAACAAGGTGTGTGTGTGTGTGTGGCCCCTGGCCCTGTACGTCTTCTCCTCCAGCAACAAGGTGAGTGTGTGTGAGTGAGATAAATACCTGTAATGTAATGTAATGCAGTGGCCTTCTCCTTGTGTGTGTGATGGAGTCTAACTCCGCTGAATAAAAGGGTGTTTGAATCCTCGACTGTCCTTGCTGCACCCATAATTTGCAAAGTAATTCTGTCTGTCCCTCTCTGTCTGCAGTTGATCAAGCGCTTCGTCACAGAGACCTCCAGTGGGGGGATGGTGGCCAACGACTGCCTTGTGCACTACAGCATCAGTGACCTGCCCTTCGGAGGAGTGGGTAGGGATTCATTCTGCACTTTGGCGAATGAGCGTAGCATGGGAGGGAGTGGGGCACAATGGCTCTTTGTTTGAGTGCGTTCTGTAAGGGAGACTTAATGAAATTAAGGACCGAAACGTCATTTAAACCCGGCCGTGTCTCTGTGGATACAGCGCTATTACAAGTAAGAAAATCTACATCACAAAGCAGACTCTACTTCGGTTCTCAAGCGTTACACCAGAAAAAGACTGCTACCGATACAGAAGCAAAAGGAATACCAATTTACTGTACCCAGATGGAACAGAAACATACTGTCTGTTGACCCTACCTAGACCCTCAATGTACGCTGTGATCCTAGTGCTGCAGGAGACAAAGAAATGAATGCATTTCCCTGTGAAGGTGGTGCCTTGGACAGAGCCTCAGTCCAGGTGTTGTTAGCCTGTTAGCCTCTATTCAGCTCATCTGTATTCCACCCTGGCCTGTCCAGTAGTACTAATGATCTCAAGGTGATTTCAGGACATCCAGTCATCATCAAACTATTTCAAACTAAATAAATTGAATTGACTCATTCACCAGTTTGTGTGTTGTGGGGGCAAAGACAGAGACAGGAGATGAGCGGTTAGGTTTGTGACTGGCATAAAATCATTAAAGTCTGTTAAATATTATACGGGCGCACCTGGGAATGACGGTGGTATGACATTGGTAACTGTCGTTAGTTTGTTTAAGGTGTTTTGATTTTCTTTTGCTCTCTCTTCCCCTCTCTATCATGCTCTCTGATACCTTTTTTGGTTATATGATTTTGTGTTTTAGTTATGTTTTTATATTGTCTGTAACTGGGTTGCTGCTGCCTTCTTGGCCAGGTCGCCCTTGGAAAAGAGAGTTTTGAATCTCAACGGGACTAACCTGGTCAAATAAAGGTTTAAATAAATGACAATCCCCCCGCCCCTCTGCAGGTAACAGCGGGACAGGATGTTACCATGGGAAGCACTCCTTCGACCAGCTCAGCCACCTGCGGGCCTGCCTGCTGAAGCCGCTGGCGCTGGAGTGGGCCAACGGCGTGCGCTACCCGCCGCACACGCAGAACAAGCTGCGCCGCGCCCACTTCCTGTTCCTCAGCCGCGTCAGTGTGACACGTCTGCACCGCCTCGCCCTGCTGTCCACCGTCGCCCTGCTGGCCGCGGCCATCACACAGGTGAGGCTTATCACACAGGTGAGCCTCTCATCACACAGGTGAGGCCCATCACACAGGTGAGACGCTCATCACACAGGTGAGACACTCATCACACAGGTGAGAGGCTCATCACACAGGTGAGGCCCATCACACAGGTGAGCCTCATCACACAGGTGAGACACTCATCACACAGGTGAGGCCCATCACACAGGTGAGGCTCATCACACAGGTGAGGCCCATCACACAGGTGAGACGCTCATCACACAGGTGAGGCTCATCACACAGGTGAGGCCCATCACACAGGTGAGACACTCATCACACAGGTGAGACACTCATCACACAGGTGAGGCCCATCACACAGGTGAGACACTCATCACACAGGTGAGACACTCATCACACAGGTGAGGCTCATCACACAGGTGAGGCCCATCACACAGGTGAGACACTCATCACACAGGTGAGGCTCATCACACAGGTGAGGCCCATCACACAGGTGAGACACTCATCACACAGGTGAGGCTCATCACACAGGTGAGGCCCATCACACAGGTGAGCCTCTCATCACACAGGTGAGAGGCTCATCACACAGGTGAGAGGCTCATCACACAGGTGAGGCCCATCACACAGGTGAGCCTCTCATCACACAGGTGAGCCTCTCATCACACAGGTGAGAGGCTCATCACACAGGTGAGAGGCTCATCACACAGGTGAGGCCCATCACACAGGTGAGACGCTCATCACACAGGTGAGGCCCATCACACAGGTGAGCCTCTCATCACACAGGTGAGCCTCTCATCACACAGGTGAGAGGCTCATCACACAGGTGAGAGGCTCATCACACAGGTGAGGCCCATCACACAGGTGAGCCTCTCATCACACAGGTGAGCCTCTCATCACACAGGTGAGAGGCTCATCACACAGGTGAGAGGCTCATCACACAGGTGAGGCCCATCACACAGGTGAGGCCCATCACACAGGTGAGACACTCATCACACAGGTGAGGCTCATCACACAGGTGAGGCCCATCACACAGGTGAGACACTCATCACACAGGTGAGGCTCATCACACAGGTGAGGCGGTCATTGTTCATCGCTCAGGGTGTTGCCCATTATCAGTGAAGTTTGTGTGTAAATTCCCTGTCCAATGGCAGGCATGTCAGAGAGCTGTTAGCAGGCCTAGCGCACGGCTGCCCCACAGTAACACACCCCATCAGCTCAGAGAGCTGTTAGCAGGCCTAGCGCACGGCTGCCCCACAGTAACACACCCCATCAGCTCAGAGAGCTGTTAGCAGGCCTAGCGCACGGCTGCCCCACAGTAACACACCCCATCAGCTCAGAGAGCTGTTAGCAGGCCTAGCGCACGGCTGCCCCACAGTAACACACCCCATCAGCTCAGAGAGCTGTTAGCAGGCCTAGCGCACGGCTGCCCCACAGTAACACATCCCATCAGCTCAGAGAGCTGTTAGCAGGCCTAGCGCACGGCTGCCCCAGTTTCAGGAGAGGAGTGGAGGTTATCTCAGGTCACCCACAGCTGCTTGTCTGCCACCAGACACAGTCCCACTGCAAATACACAAGTCTTATGAGAAGTTCATTATCTCAGACTCTCATGTTAACATGATTCTCTGATTTCTCTGATCGCTAGTTCCCAAGTCTAAATCATGTTGCAATTAAAAGGTTCAAAATAATAGCATGTATTTCATCAGAAGGCAGGCACATTTAGCCTTTATGAGTATTGTACACAATTGCTCCCACTTAAGCTGTGTGCCAGTGTGCTTTGCTGTTCCAGGGAATATGATTATAAAGTTTACAGCCTCCCCCGTAATTCCTCAGTAATTCCTCAGCAATTACTCCACAAGCCCTGTTGAACTCTGAGCATACTCAAAGGCCCGGAGTGATTATCTTTCTGGACGTCTGCGTTTATTACCACAACATTAAAACCACTGACAGGTGTAGTGAATAACATTGATCGTCTCAGTACAATGGCACCTGTCAAGGGGTGGGATATATTGGGCAGTAAGTTAACAGACAGTTCTTGAAGTTGATGTGTTGGAAGCAGGAAAAATGGGCAAGCGTCCGAGGATTTGAGTGTCTTTGACAAGGGCCAAATTGTGATGGCTAGGCGATTGGGTCGGAGCATCTCCAAAACGGCAGGTCTTGTGGGGTGTTCCCGGTCTGCAGTGGTTAGTACCACAAGTGGTCCAAGGAAGGACAACCGGTGAACTGGCTACAGGGTCATGGGCACCCGAGGCTCATTGATGTATCTGGGGAGCGAAGGCCAGCCCGTCTGGTCTGATCCCACAGAAGAGCTGCTGTAGCACACACTGCTGAATAAGTTAATGTCGGCTGATGGCAGGTGTCAGAACACACAGCGCACCGCAGCGTGCTGGGTGTGGCAGACCCGTCCAGGCAGCGTGGTGTCTGGGGGACCCTGGGTCCTGAGACTCATGTGGATGATAATTTTACACATACCACCTGCCTAAACATTGTTGCAGACCAAGTGCACCCCTTCATGGCAGCGGTGTTCCCTGCTGGCCTCTTCCAGCAGGATAACGCGCCCTGCCACACTGCACACATTGTGCAGGAATGGTTTGAGGAACATGACAAAGAGTTCAAGGTGTTGACTTGGCCTCCAAGTTCCCCAGATCTCAATCCTATCGAGCATCTGTGGGTTGTGCTGGATAAAAGAAAATTCCGATCCATGGAGAACCCACCTCGCAACTTACAGGACTTATCTGCTGCTAAAATCTTGGTGCCAGATCCCACAGGACACCTTCAGAGGTCTTGCTGAGTCCAGGCCGTGGGTCAGAGCTGTGTTGGTGACCCCAGGGGGGCCTACACCATATTAGGCAGGTTGTTTTAATGTTGTGGCTGATGGGTGTTATGTCTGTGTGCATGTACAGTGTCTGTATGTATATGACGTGTGATGCAGGGCGGCCTGTAGTGTAGTGGTTAAGGTACATGACTAGGACCCGCAATGTTGGTGGTTCTAAACCCAGTGTAGCCACAATAAGATCCACACAGCCGTTGGGCCCTTGAGCAAGGCTCTTAACCCGGCATTGCTCCAGGGGAGGATTGTCTCCTGCTTGGTCTAATCAACTGTACGTCGCTCTGGATAAGAGCGTCTGCCAAATGCCATTAATGTAAAGTAATGTGATGCATGGACGTGTCTGTGTTGCAGAGGTATCTCCGGAGATGCTGAGATGGCTCGGTACCGATCACGAGACCCGGACTGGGAACGGGAGAGGAGCCGTGTGGATAACGCTGGACTGAGTTCCGCCCTCCTGGTCTGCAGCTTCCAGATCCACAGCGTGACTCTTCTGTGCTCAGTCCATCTCGCCTCTCGCTAATGTAATGCTCATTGATATTGCCCCAGTAGCCTTCGAACAGTTATGTGGGTCCAACACTTATTTTAGCTAAATGCCAATAGCTAAATTATAATAATTCTATAAGGAATAGCTTACTGTTTCTTCATCTTTTGGTTGTTCTTAGTAATTATTCACACTTTATTAGCAACCAAAATTGATGAATGGGCCTTTAAGCTTCAAAGCAGTTAAAACAGACATTGCGCAGCAGAACATTGGTTGAGTGTTTAACTTTCAGTGCACTGAGAAAGTTTGGGTCAGTTTTTGTAACATTTGCCATTTCTAATTTGGGGTTTAAGTCCTTGATGCAACTTTGATTTCTTTTTTGCTTTATCTAAATAAAATGAGTATAAAACTTTAATTTTTTTCATTTTTGCTTCTCTCCTCCTATAGTACCAGTTCTCAATCTTTTGCCCCCCCCCAAAGTTTCATAGCAAACACCTGTGTCACATACCGTGTAGTCTAAGTATTTTGGGCTGTGGTACACTTCCTGCCAATAGATAAGCCATTATGAGGCTGCAAGGGAAAAAAAAAAAGCTTATAAGCCAAACAGTCGGTTCCTAAAATGAACTTTGGAACATCATTAAGAAGACCGCACTGGTGGGATAAATCATTTCACTGGGGCTGTCCTAAACTGAACCTAAAAGAGCCCTCAGAGTTCTGGAAAAGGCTGCGTGGACAGATGAGACCAAGATTGGCTTGTATCAGAGTGATGGCAAGAGCAAAGTGTAGAGGCTAAAAGGAACTGGCCAAGAATCTAAGCAACCCCCCTCATCTGTGAAATATGGTGAGGGTGTTATAGTTTGGGGATGTTTGGCTACCACAGGTGCTGGCTCACATGTCTTCACTGATGATGTAACTTCTGATAGCAGCAGAAAGAGCAGCAGAAGTGTACTGAAGCGTCTTATCGGCTCAAGTTGCATCAAATGCCTCCAAACTCATTGGATGGAGCTTCATCCCACAGCAAGGCAGCGATCCTAAACCCCCCTGCTCTCTCTGCTCAATGATATGCCAAACAGTTTCTTTTGGTAATAATATTGTTTGGCCTCTGTCTCTGTTTTTTCCCCCTCATTTCTCAGGCTCAGAATGGCTTTCTTGACTGTCATTGGCACAACACTTGTTGACAAGCACAAATAAGACTCCAATAGCCTGGAATGGAGACAATGATGCTGAAATCTCTCATACCTGCACTAAGGAAGGGATATAGCGATACGTATCCTCGATGAGAATACACTGGACTAGTCACTAACAGCTGAGAAGCCAACTGTCCAATTACTTTTGGTCCCCTAAAATGGGGGTACTTTCTATAAAAATGGATGTAATTCCTACATGGATCACCCAATATAGTTGTATACCCTCAAATTAAAGCTGACAGTCTGCACTTTAACCTCATTGTTTCATTTCAAATCCAATGTACTGGAGTACAGAGCCAAAAGTACAAAAATTGTACTACTGTCCAAATATTTACGGACTGTAATGTACGAGTGTGAAAGTATAAAAGTTTGTGATTGAAGCTTTCACTAATTCCGTATCATATCAAGGCCCCCTTGGCAGCTCACTGAGGCCCTTGTTGAGAACCACTGTTTTATGGGGCTACATGAGTGCTGCTAAAATAATTAGGCTAAATATATTTTACTGTAATATATTTGTGCATGGGATGGGCATTCAGGTTGGCTACATAAATATAATTGCAAGAATTTATGTTCACATATCGTATACCTTTTGTCCATCCTTTTTAGCTCCAAATGAATTTTAAAAAGATTAAATAAATAAATTAAGATTTCTTTTCATTGTGTTTGTTTTGTTTTTCTTCTTCAGGCTGACCTGTTTTATGCCGCATACGTGAAGTTATTTAAAACAATCTCATATAAAATGCACTTAATTACATGTTATGAAACCATAAAATGTAGAACTATGTATTACAGTACTGTAATACGTAATATTTATCTAATCACCATCAACAGTATTGTGCGCATGTGTGCGCGCTATACGTGACAAATACTTGAGAACAAAGATCAAGCTCTTAAGGGTCGTTGAGCACAGAAGTTTATTGGGACATCTGAACTAGATTTACCTCCACCGAGCCACTCTCTTCAAGGTAAGTACGTATTATCTGTATTTCGTGCAAGAAACGAGCCTACTCGGTTATTCGCACGTGTGCTATTTTTATTGCATTCCAGTTTGATCAAATGTGTTTTTTTGCACAACTGTAACGTGTCCTAAATAAACCAACAATTTATCGTTAATCTGAACACGCTACGTTATGCGAGCGAGCAGGTGAGCATGCGATACCTAAGCAATAGGCTACTGTTGGCTATATGGAACAAACTTGTAGATTCACTTATACTACTGGTTTGTCAACGACTAATGGTATCAGTAGCCCATTTGAAATTATATTAGAATTAAAAAACGATTTGTTGTTGCACGTAGTTCCATCTGTCTCCATGGTCCGGTAGCCTACCTTGACTCAATTCCATTTGTATTCCATTCCATATTTGTATTGCGCTTTCCACAGGACCGTGCACATACATTTTGGGGAGCAGGGGCTCAAGCAACAAAAAAAGGGCACTCATCCCACCGACACACACTGTTCACACCACGATGTTGTCACACCGGCTCCTTCCATGATCACACACTATGTTCATAACATGGGACCTGTTTAATATTGAAACATTCCATGAAGAAACCAGATTTTTACATTACATTACATTAATGCCATTTGGCAGACGCGCTTATCCAGAGCGACGTACAACGAAATGCAAAGTGCATACCCATAACCAGGGATAAGTGCGCTGAAAGACCCTAGAGGGAAGTACAATTTCAACTGCTTTTTTAACGTATTATTAGTCCACTAGGCCTTTCCAGATACTAGTTACTAATTTGTTACTAGTACAAGAAATAGTAGATTTGACGTAGTAATGCTGTATTACTATCTAGCTACCGTTAGCTAACGCCAACGTTAATGTTAACAGGATTAACTCACCATTCCAAATTCACCATTTCAGACCGCTCTATGATGTTAATGAGCGCTCTAAAATCAGAGCCGATTTTCGGAGTGAATTTATGAACGCATCCATAATTGCTAGCTAACGTAGCTTAACTAGTGCAGTGGGGATACATTATTTCTTATCAACCAATAAACTACTGTTCAGCGGAAGAATACATTTACCATAAAACATAGTTCCATTAAAAATAGATTAATTTAAAGTGTGTCTTGTCTTTTGTTAATTTTTTAAGAAATAAATGTGGTAATCGTTAAAGCGTTATGGAACTCGAACCTGTGAATATTGGCACAGTTGGGGGAGCGGCCAATATGCACAATACCACGGGTTCTCTAACCCAGACCCATTGCGATATGACCGCACATTAGAAGTCAATGTAGGAAGCTTTCTTCTATGATTTAAATGAAATAAAATTATTTTATCATCATACATCTTCCACCCGAGAAAACGTTGCCGTTACTCCCCTTTAACACCAGGTGCCAGCGTAAGTTTGACAACATGCCCAGGACCGGAAGCCCATCCTGCGCATCAGTCTGTTCTGTTTGATGGCAGTTCTTTGTTTACATCTACTATTTATGTCTATAAATAGTATTATTAGTAGTAGTTGCAGCAGCAGTAGTAGTAGTATGTTCAGTACCACACTATAATTCATTATAATATTAAATAACATATTCACAAATGAAAGCAGTGCCCAGGATCGTCAGCGTGTGAGGGTGTCTGTGTGATGCGAGTGTGATGGTGAATTTGCTCACCTGTGTGCAGGTGTGTGCTCCCAGCTCGCTATGGAGAAGCAGGTGGTGGAAAGCAGCAGAGCAGCCTTTCTGTCTGGGAGGTCACGAGCCCTGGGGTTCAGAGTTCAGCAGCTGAAGGCCCTCCGCAAGATGATGACAGAGCGCAGGTCCGACATCTGTGAAGCTCTCAAACAAGACCTGAACAAGGTGAGACCCCCCGCCCATCTTTAACTGGGGCAGCCTGTAGCCTAGTGGCTAAGGTGCTTGACTAGGACTCAGAAGGTTGGTGGTTCAAGCCCCAGTGTTGCCTTAATAAGGTTAGTGGGCCTTTGTTGATGGACCCTTGAGCAAGGCCCTTAACCCTGCATTGCTCCAAGGCTGATTGTCCCCTGCTTAGTCTAATCAACCGCTTAGAACAGGGGTACGCATCCCAGCCTATAGCAGTGTTTCTCAACTCCAGTTGACAAAGAATAGAGCTGTCAGAAAACTAAAACTCAGGTCATCGGGTGGATCTGAAGCCTGCAGTGGGGGTCTGGGCTGTGGATATGATCTTACAGGGTAAATTCACCCTGGGACACTATCAGATGTGAACATGTTTGTGTGCCTATGTTATAGCGAAGCATTTTAATCCATGTCATTATTTCAACATTCAATACTTTAAGCTAATGAGATGGACACACCCACTCCAGAATGCACGGAGCCAGGCTGAAACAGTGTGCAGTTTCTGAGAGAGTGCGGTGCTGTGTTGCCGTGGGCAGAGCGGGTTCTGAGCGGGTTCTGAGTGAGTGCTGTGCTGTGTTGCCGTGGGCAGAGCGGGTTCTGAGCGGGTTCTGAGTGAGTGCTGTGCTGTGTTGCCGTGGGCAGAGCGGGTTCGACGCGCAGCTGTTCGAGCTCCTGGGTCTGGAGGGGGAGATCTCGCTGGCGGTGGACAGGCTGGCAGAGTGGGCTAAGCCTCGGCCCGTGGAGAAGACCCTGCTCACCATCTCTGACCAGGTGTTCATCCAGCCGCAGCCGCTGGGCGTGGTGCTCATCATCGGAGCCTGGAACTACCCCTGGGCCGTCACCTTACAGCCCCTGATCGGAGCCATCGCTGCTGGTGCGTAGGGTTTCAGACACACCTGCTGTCCCACAGACACCGTCTCTGCCTCTCTCTCTGATCGTACACACCCATTTGATCAATTCAATGCGCACTGGCACCATGTATATGTTTAAAATAGTAATATGAAGGAGTAATAGTAGTAGTAGTAAGGATAATGTGAAGGAGTCTCTCTCTGTAGGTAATGCTGCAGTGGTGAAGCCCTCAGAGCTGAGTGAGCACTCCTCCAGGCTTTTAAAGGAGCTCTTGCCTCAGTACCTGGACGAGGTGCGTTAACCAATCATGATGCTTGTGACTGCACTGCTTGCATGTGTCATTCATTGTGTGAGTTTGATGGTTGCATATGATGTCACTGTGTGTGATGTCACTGCAGGCCTGTCTGATGTAACTGTATATGATGTCACTGTGTGATGTCATTGCATGTACCTACATTATGTGACTGTGTGATGTCACTGTGGCTGTGCAGGAGATGTATCCCGTGGTTACGGGGGGTGTTCCAGAGACCCAGGAGCTGCTGAGGCAGCGCTTTGACCACATCTTCTACACGGGGGGCAGCAGTGTGGGGCGGCTGGTGATGGAGGCTGCCGCCAGACACCTGACCCCAGTTACCCTGGAGCTGGGAGGGAAGAGCCCCTGCTACATACACAAGGACTGTGACCTCACAATCGCCTGCAGGTAAGGATGCTGATGTCACAATCACCTGCAGGTAAGGATGGTGATGTCCCAATCACCTGCAGGCATGGATATGATGTCACAATCACCCTGCAGGTAAAGACTGTGATGGCACAAGCATCTGCAGCACTCAATCAGCATGATCTGCTGGTGAGATGCAGGTTTAAGATTAATAAAATGATGGTTTTCATGAAGCTGAGTATATCAATGTGTGTGTGAGTGCGGGCACTAATCTCATCTATCGTTGTAATAAGGCGAATAACCTGGGGGAAGTTTACAAACTGCGGTCAGACCTGCATCGCCCCCGACTACATCCTGTGTGAGCCCAGCATCCAGGCCACGGTGGTGGAGGAGATCCGCCGCACCCTGCAGGTCCGCAGTCAGAGCATAAACACACCAATTATACACCAATCACACACGCTAATCACATATCCTAATCATACACCAATTATACACCAATCACACACACTAATCACATATCCTAATCATACACCAATCACACACGCTAATCACATATCCTAATCATACACCAATTATACACCAATCACACACGCTAATCACATATCCTAATCATACACCAATTATACACCAATCACGCACGCTAATCACATATCCTAATCATACACCAATTATACACCAATCACGCACGCTAATCACATATCCTAATCATACACCAATTATACACCAATCACACACACTAATCACATATCCTAATCATACACCAATTATACACCAATCACACACGCTAATCACATATCCTAATCATACACCAATTATACACCAATCACGCACGCTAATCACATATCCTAATCATACACCAATTATACACCAATCACGCACGCTAATCACATATCCTAATCATACACCAATTATACACCAATCACACACGCTAATCACATATCCTAAACATACACCAATTATACACCAATCACACACACTAATCACATATCCTAATCATGCACCAATTATACACCAATCACACACGCTAATCACATATCCTAATCATACACCAATTATACACCAATCACGCACACTAATCACATATCCTAATCATACACCAATTATACACCAATCACACACGCTAATCACATATCCTAATCATACACCAATTATACACCAATCACGCACACTAATCACATATCCTAATCATACACCAATTATACACCAATCACACACGCTAATCACATATCCTAATCATACACCAATTATACACCAATCACGCACACTAATCACATATCCTAATCATACACCAATTATACACCAATCACACACACTCATCACATATCCTAATCATACACCAATTATACACCAATCACACACGCTCATCACATATCCTAATCATACACCAATTATACACCAATCATGCACGCTAATCACATATCCTAATCATACACCAATTATACACCAATCACGCACGCTAATCACATATCCTAATCATACACCAATTATACACCAATCACACACACTCATCACATATCCTAATCATACACCAATTATACACCAATCACGCACACTAATCACATATCCTAATCATACACCAATTATACACCAATCACACACGCTAATCACATATCCTAATCATACACCAATTATACACCAATCACGCACACTAATCACATATCCTAATCATACACCAATTATACACCAATCACACACACTCATCACATATCCTAATCATACACCAATTATACACCAATCACACACGCTCATCACATATCCTAATCATACACCAATTATACACCAATCATGCACGCTAATCACATATCCTAATCATACACCAATTATACACCAATCACGCACGCTAATCACATATCCTAATCATACACCAATTATACACCAATCACACACGCTAATCACATATCCTAATCATACACCAATTATACACCAATCACACGCTAATCACATATCCTAATCATACACCAATTATACACCAATCACACACACTCATCACATATCCTAATCATACACCAATTATACACCAATCACACACGCTAATCACATATCGTAATCATACACCAATTATACACCAATCACGCACGCTAATCACATATCCTAATCATACACCAATTATACACCAATCACACACGCTAATCACGTATCCTAATCATACACCAATTATACACCAATCACGCACGCTAATCACATATCCTAATCATACACCAATTATACACCAATCACACACACTAATCACGTATCCTAATCATACACCAATTATACACTAATCACTCACACAGAAAATACACAATAATCACTCACGCAAATCACAAACTAATCACACACACTAACCACACAAGCTAACCACACATTAATCAACACAAATTACACATACTAATCAGGCATGCTAGCCACATATGCTAATTACACACTAATTATACATATGCTAATCATATACACACATACTCTAATTACACGCTAATCACATGTGCTAACCGCATATACTAATCATACACTAATTACACACATGCTCATCATATACTAATCACATGAATACATGCTAATGCTAATCACACACTAATTACACACATGTTAACCACACAGTAATACATACATCCTAATCACACATGCAAATGACACTCACTAATCACACATGCTAATTACTTGCTAATCATACATGCTAATTACCTGCTAATCATACATGCTGATCGCACAGTAATCACACTACCCATACACTAATCATCCATGTTAATCACATAGGCTAATGGTCATGTGTGCATGTTGCTATGCCTTCTTCACTGTGTGTGGTTTAACCTGTGTCTGGCTGTAGGAGTTCTATGGTGACGACCCCATGACCTCCCCAGATTACGGACGCATCATCAGTCAGCGCCACTTCAGCCGAGTGGTGGCCCTGCTGGAGGGCTGCACAGTGGCACTGGGGGGCAGCAGCGACCAATCACAGCGCTATATCGGTATGGTGTGTGTGGTAGGGGGGTTATAGCCGTGTGTGCTGGCGTGGGTGCATTTGGAAATGAGAACTGCAGACAGACGAGTAGCTCCAGCTCTGCCTGTCCTAAACTAACTAGGCTAGAGGTCTGCTGGGTGCAGGGTGGCTTTGAACCCTGAGCTTTGTAATACTACATCTGCAGCCTTCGATCAGGAGTCTGCCAGACATTTACATTTCAACCCAGAATCACCTTCAGCAATAACAGAGTAGCATCCCTGTGAAAGGAGATGTTCCCCAGCGGGGAAGGCAAACTAACCAGGGTCACGATTCGCCAATCAGAGGGGCAAATGTTAATGCGGGAGAAATACCTTACAGTGCAGTCCATAAGTATATTCTCTTCTTTTGGCTCTGTACTCCAGCACATTGGATTTGAAATTAAACAATGATTATGAGGTTAAAGTGCCATCTGCCACCTTTAGTTTGAGGGTATTTACTAGATAGGGTGATCTGTGTATTCATTTGCTTCCTTAGTGCAGGTGCCGATGTATATGGGTGTGTTTGTGTGTGTGTCTGTGTGCACATGTACGTGTGTGTGTGTGTGTGTGTGTTTTGGCTCTGGAGTGTGTAAGATATGTGTTTGACTCTCACCTCACCAGCCCCCACCGTCCTGACGGAGGTGGCGGCTGACTCTAAGGTGATGCAGGAGGAGATCTTCGGCCCCCTGTTGCCCATAGTAACGGTCAGCGGGGTGGAGGAGGCGATCCGCTTCATCAACGAGAGAGAGAAGCCCCTGGCCCTGTACGTCTTCTCCTCCAGCAACAAGGTGTGTGTGTGTGTGTGTGTGTGTGTGTGTGTGTGAAGCCCCTGGCCCTGTACGTCTTCTCCTCCAGCAACAAGGTGAGACTCCGCCCCCACTGTCTGTGCTCCTGTGTGAGACTCCACCCCCTCTGTCTGTGATCCTGTGTGAGACTCCACCCCCTCTGTCTGTGCTCCTGTGTGAGGCTCCGCCCCCTCTGTCTGTGCTCCTTTGTGAGGCTCCGCCCCCTCTGTCTGTATGAGACTCCACCCCCTCTGTCTGTGATCCTGTGTGAGACTCCACCCCCCTGTCTGTGCTCCTGTGTGAGGCTCCGCCCCCTCTGTCTGTGCTCCTGTGTGAGGCTCCGCCCCCTCTGTCTGTGCTCCTGTGTGAGGCTCCGCCCCCTCTGTCTGTGCTCCTTTGTGAGGCTCCGCCCCCTCTGTCTGTGCTCCTTTGTGAGGCTCCGCCCCCTCTGTCTGTGATCCTGTGTGAGACTCCATCCCCTCTGTCTGTGCTCCTGTGTAAGGCTCCGCCCCCTCTGTCTGTGCTCCTGTGTGAGGCTCCGCCCCCTCTGTCTGTGCTCCTGTGTGAGGCTCCGCCCCCTCTGTCTGTGCTCCTTTGTGAGGCTCCGCCCCCTCTGTCTGTGCTCCTTTGTGAGGCTCCGCCCCCTCTGTCTGTGATCCTGTGTGAGACTCCATCCCCTCTGTCTGTGCTCCTGTGTGAGACTCCGCCCCCTCTGTCTGTGCTCCTGTGTGAGGCTCCGCCCCCTCTGTCTGTGCTCCTGTGTGAGGCTCCGCCCCCTCTGTCTGTGCTCTTGTGTGAGGCTCCGCCCCCTCTGTCTGTGCTCCTGTGTGAGGCTCCGCCCCCTCTGTCTGTGCTCCTGTGTGAGGCTCCGCCCCCTCTGTCTGTGCTCCTGTGTGAGGCTCCGCCCCTGACCCCGCCTCCCCCATAGGTGACGCAGCGCATGCTAGCTGAGACGAGCAGTGGGGGCGTGACGGTGAACGACGTGATGATGCACTACACCCAGAGCTCTCTGCCCTTTGGGGGCGTAGGTGAGACATGCCCAGTGCACTACACCCAGAGCTCTCTGCCCTTTGGGGGCGTAGGTGAGACATGCCCAGTGCAGTACACCCAGAGCTCTCTGCCCTTTGGGGGCGTAGGTGAGACATGCCCAGTGCACTACACACAGAGCTCTCTGCCCTTTGGGGGCGTAGGTGAGACATGCCCAGTGCACTACACCCAGAGCTCTCTGCCCTTTGGGGGCGTAGGTGAGACATGCCCAGTGCACTACACACAGAGCTCTCTGCCCTTCATTGCTTCTAATTGCCACTGCCAATTTCCATGTCAGCACGTTCACAGAGAAAGGGGAGGGATAAACAGTGTTCTGAGGGGGTTTGTTGCTGCAATTCCTCTCTTGATCGTTAGAAATGACCTATTACACCTTTAAATCTTAAAGCCATTTGCTGATTGGTCCCTAGGTCTCAGTGGGATGGGGCAGTACCATGGCCGGCACACCTTTGACCAGCTGAGCCACCTGCGTGGCTGCATGCTACGTCCCCTGGCCCTGGAGGGCCTGAACCGGGCCCGCTACCCGCCCCAAGACCCCGCCCGGCTGCGTCGGGCCAGCTTCTTCATGCTCACACGTGTGGCCTCCTGCCCCCAGCTCTCCTGTGTATGGACCCTCCTGGCCTCCATTCTGGCTCTGGGGCTGCTGATCGCCCTGCTGGTACTGCTGTTGAAGGGGAGGATATAGCACAAACACACAGATACATGAGCAGTTTGTGCATCCTGGCCTCCATTCTGGCTCTGGGGCTGCTGATCGCCCTGCTGCAAATATCCATTGGTTAATGTTGACATTTCTCAAGATGTAAATAAATTGCAGATTTAAGCAACATAAATTTGAGATGAATAATCCCACTGAACATACTCATGTCTATGACTTTCACTCTCTATCTAGAATCCACCTAAATTAAACTACATGGGTTGTTTTAGCTGAACTGTGTTCATGGTAATCCTGTTTCTTTGGTAACACACACAGCAGTGTAGTACAACTCTTACAATCCACTGCAGCAGTGTAGTACAGCTGCACTACATGTGCTCTGAAGCTGTTACATATGCTCTAAAGTTGTATTGGCCTATTAGCCTTAGCCTATGTGGCTAAGCTGAGGAGGCGGACATATTTGGTCAAAGTTGAGCTATCAAAGCAGCCAGGACTCATCAGTTCTATTTCAGCAGGTCAGAGTGGGTTGATAATGCACAGTGACTCATCTCAGGGCCCGGCTTTTCCGAAGATGGGAACACCCAAAGCAGTCTACTCCCAAATAATAGCATTAGACAGTGTCTGATAGATTCTGGGCACTTCCGGTGGTTTTGTCAAGAGCAATAAGCAGGAATACTGGCCTCGGCCGCTGGCTGGATTCCTGAATACATCACTATGACATCACCACACAGGCAGCACCATGACATCATCCGTCCCCTGATGGGTTGTGAGCTGCTTTGTCCCAGACCTGGCCCAGTTTAGCTCTGTGTTGTCCCAGACCTGGCCCAGTTTAGCTCTGTGTTGTCCCAGACCTGGCCCAGTTTAGCTCTGTGTTGTCCCAGACCTGGCCCAGTTTAGCTCTGAGTGGGTTGTCCTTGGATTGGGCAAAGCTCTGTGGTACCAGCCAAACTCACACCATCTTGGTACTGACCCGGGTACTTGGTAAACGGTAAATGGACTGCATTTACGTATATCATTCTTTTATCTAAAGCAGTTTACAACTGAAGCCTCTCAATCACCCACACCCACACACACACACACACTCACATACGCACACACACACACACACACTCACACACACCCATACACACTCATATACACACACACACACACACACCCATACACACTCATACACACACACTCATACACACATACACACACACACCCATACACACTCATATACACACACACACACACCCATACACACTCATACACACACACTCATACACACATACACACACACACCCATACACACACACACACTCATACACATACTCACACACCCATACACACGCACACACACACCAGCAGCGACTGGCTCTCATGCAAGGAGCCAATCAGCTCATCGGGAGCAGTTCAGAGGAGAGTTGCTTTGGGAGGTCAGGGACACTTTGACACGCTCAGGGCGGGGGATCGAACCAGCAGCCCTCCGACTGCCAGACGACTGCCCTTCCCCCCTGAGCTCATGTCGGCCTCACTTTCAGCTTCCAGCCACCAGAGGGTGCCAGAGCACTGATGTGGTGAGGGCGAGGAGAGTCAAAGCTGAATGGGAAGAAATCGGTGTGAAGAAAGCTGTCACAGTAACACAAGGGCCAATCCGTTTCAGGATTTTGTGCCAACTTCTGGTCTTAATTATTTCATTAACTGAAACATATCTGACATGTGTATGAGCTACAGCTGCAGACTGAAAGTGTATCCTGATGATTTTACTGTGCTCAAGTACAGGCTTGAACCAGGGTAATTTATAGAGCTGTCAGCAAATTAAAAACAAGGCAGTTGGTTGGAACAAAAACCAGTATGCAGACCGGCCCTCCAGGACCGGAGCTGTGCAGTAAATCCATGCAGCTCCTTGCTGCAGTGTGTTAGGATTAGTGGGGGTTAGGATTTGGGTTAGGGGAGTTAGGATTAGACAGGGTTAGGGTTAGGGGTTATTAAGGGGGTTAGGGGTTACGGTTAGGAGGGTTAGAGTTGGGGGGGTTAGGGCGTACTGAGGTATGTACACAGACGCATACAGACGCATACAGACGCATGCACAGAAAAACCCACACACAGATGCACTAAAGCACAGAAACATACAAAAACAAAAAAAAACATACAAATGGTCAAAAAAAACGCGCAAAAAATCCACACAAACAAATACACACAAACACACACAGTCACACGCACACATATACAAACACATACTCACACACGCAGTCACACACACACAAGCGAATGCATACACATGCACACAGGCAGACAGATGATTAAATGCAGGTACATTGCTGTAAAACAGAATTACCACAACGATATATCTCATCATTATCTCCAGCATTTCCTCTGAAACCAAGCAGGCCGTTAGCGGCACTAATTAGCTGTGTGATTAGGACAACAGGAACTCTCCACAGAGCCGATTAGGAGTCTCGTTCATCAAATGGAAGTCCAGCTGTTCCTAAAGATTATAAACACATTAAAAACTCTGAAGCATGGGCCTATGTGCTCCGTGCCTGTGCATGGAGTTCGGACACACAGACGTGTGCCGATGGCTCTAGTCTGCACATCCAGCTCTGTGACAAACAGAAAGATCTCTCATCTCCAACCGCACACATCTGGATTGCATATTACCATGGAAACCACGACTTTTCCACTGACGCTTGTGCAAAACGAGTACAATCATGGAATCTCAGCTCAGATACGCGCAGCAGTGGATGGAACACACATGGTCTCTGTCTCCTTTTGTAACCGCTGTTCGGTGGCTGACCCGGGAAGCTCCCTGGGGGGGGGGGTGCTCGCATTACCTCACCGCCCCGTCTGGGAGCCCACAGAGGAACTCATCTGCTTTGAATTAGTGTGAGCCGGGGGGCCAGCAGGGGGGGCTGTTACCCTCCCACAGTTTGGGGTTGAGCAGAAGGCGGAGTGGTATGAACTTATTACAGCAATTACTGCTTTGTTCCTGGTGTGGGGTCCAGTGCAGCTCCTGGTGGTGTGGGGGGGGGGGGGGTCCAGTGTAGCTCCTGGTGGTGTGTGGGGGGGGGGGGTCCAGTGCAGCTCCTGGTGGTGTGTGGGGGGGGGGGGTCCAGTGTAGCTCCTGGTGGTGTGGTGTGGGGGGGGGGGGTCCAGTGTAGCTCCTGGTGGTGTGGGGGGGGGGGTCCAGTGTAGCTCCTGGTGGTGTGGAGGGGGGGGTGTCCAGTGTAGCTCCTGGTGGTGGGGGGGGGATACCCCTCCACTAGTGAGAGGATAATGAGTAACAGCTGTCCATGATTTAAATCAGAATCTACTGCTTGTATTCAATGTGTCTGTTGTTTATGCTCTATTATATTATGTATATGGAAAAAGTTGAACCTGATGCACTATTTTAGACTGTGCCCCCCTAGGAAGAATAGCTAAAGAGCTTAGGGTGCTATCCTGGGGCTGTGTGAGTCAGGTTATGGGAAGAAGTGATTATGAAAAGAGTTCCCATAATCTCAGAGTGCTCTGATAGCTCCTGGGTGTGCCCAGGTCATACACAGGGGAAGAGCTTACCCGAAATTAACATTTACCATTTTTAAATTTTAATGCCTTGATCTCTTAGTGTTTTCCATCCATCCACTACACAGGGAATTCACTGCCTTGTTAGTGTAACAGGTGAGACATTTGCCTGAGTCCAAGGTGAGATTTGAACCCTTGCCTCTCACTTGTCCAAATTATTTGTTGAACGAACGCGTTACCAGCCAGCTAAAGACGAACTCACCTCTAGCCAAGCGCAACAACTTTTGAATTTGAGGGTTACATCATCAGGGAGTGTTGTCACGATAACCTGCTACCAGCCTTCGCTTTCACTGCACTTCACCATGCTTACTAGCGAACTAGCTGAGCTAACCATGCTACACTAGCACACAGACTCAGAGTCAGTACAGAAACAATGTTACATGTTAGCGCACAGACTCAGTCAGTACAGAAACAGCGTTACATGTTAGCGCACAGACTCAGAGTCAGTACAGAAACAGCGTTACATGTTAGCGCACAGACTCAGAGTCAGTACAGAAACAGCGTTACATGTTAGCGCACAGACTCAGAGTCAGTACAGAAACAGCGTTACATGTTAGCGCACAGACTCAGAGTCAGTACAGAAACAGTTTTTCTGTTGGACGGAGGGCGCTTTGTTTGAGCCAGAGCCTCATAACCTGTCTCAGTGGTGCTCTGTGATGGAAACATTTGGGGAAATGGCCAACAACTAAGAACACTGTGAGGAGCCATGTTTCCAGTCACTCTTTTTCCCGCTCGTGGCTGCCCGAATATTGTTCCCCAGTCAGGGAGGAAAGCAGTCCTGTTTCCTGCGAAAGATTGGACTGAGGTTCTCCAGGGCTAAGCTAGGCCTCGTTAATAATTTTCCTGGATTCTTGTGTGATGTGTAGCTTTTCAGTTGTGTAGTGTCACCAAGAAAGGAGGACTGAAAGAATGATAAATTAAATGACTCCTTCGAGGGTGGACGAAATATACAAGCCAGCATTTTTCCAAGAAAACCTAATTTGCACCACAATCCAGGCGTCACCAGACAGTCATCGCTGGTTCATGTTACGCTGTTTCTTTTTCCACACTCCCCCACGCTGCTGAGGCTCCTCTGTCTGCTCTGTCCGCTGTCTCCCTCTGCTTCTACACTACTCCACATCCCCTACACATCCTCTACACATCCTCTACACATCCCCTACACATCCTCTACACATCCCCTACACATCCTCTACACATCACCTACACATCACCTACACATCCTCTACTCCACACCCCCACCCCAACACATCCTCTCCTCTGCTTCTCCCTACACATCTACTCTACACCCCTCTACTCTACAGCTGCTCTCAGCTGGCTCTGTCACCATGGTTACTCACATTGCCCTTGGCCTGTAGAGCGCTTATCAAGAGGAAGTGGTCCCGCAGCAAGCACAGAATGTATACTATGTGCTCTGGTGCCAAGGTTTGGCTTTTTAAGAAGGGACTGATCTACTGCATGTTTAAAACAGTGTTGGTGGCTAAGCAGGCCTAAATTTAGAGAATGCTGCCAGTGATAACGTCAAATAACTCCATGAAGAGAGGGGGTGGGCTCCTCAGGTGACCGTGCTGCTCGACCTTATTTGCTCCTCTCTGCTTCCGCCTGCGCGTCCTGTGTGATTTTGGATCAGTGCCCCCCCAGGGCAGGGGAGGCCCTTGTGCTCAGCTAACCATGGGCTGTTGAGGGCAGGCTTCTCCTGTGTCTGTGAGCCCTCTGGATCCCCTGTCTGATGACTGAGCCCCACTGCTTAGAGACCACCATGGAGCCCCGATCACTGCGATGGTGACCATGACCCCGCGACCCCGCGACCCCGCGACCCCGTGACCCTGTGACCACGCAACCCAGCACTGAACCGTGCCGCCCTGGGGAGGGGTGAGTGCAGGAAACAAACGGCAGGATTTAGGCTCAGTTCTGATCAGCTCAGGCCACATCCATGTTTTGGCCATTTAGCCAATCACATATTTTAATGGGGCACTGTTGCTCCAGGAAACTGCATGTAACGGGAACGCGTGGTGTAAATTCTTAGAGAAACATGTGCTCACGCCGAGAGCCTTCAGACACCAGCTTATAGGAAAATAAACAGCATTCATCATACACCCTCCCAGGGGGAATGTTGGAGTCGGGTGGCCCATCCTACATAAAGTCATGTAGGATGAACTGGAAGGAAGTGAAGACATATTTCCATCAGTAACATAAACACAGAGCGCATAGGCAGACTGTGGAGAGCAGGCTCGGTTGCATCATCCCTCTGGGCTCAGGGACAAAAAAGCAGCTCAAGCTAGGTTTGATCAAGCTGGGTCATCCGTTCAGACAGGCTTCCAAAAATGTTATTTCTGGAAATCAACATGAATATTCTGAGTAAAATATCAGTTTAACCTTAAAGGAGCACTGTCACACATTTTTCACTTGAGCTTATTTGGATTAAATGCTTAAATTCTGTGTGTAGGCATTTTTTAAATCACTGTCAGTGTAGCCGTTTCCTAAATATGGGGCAAAACTTCTCAAAACAAACGCGTCCAGTGACGTCAATGGACATGTTTGGCTTGAATCTCCAGCCGGTGTTTCCCAGAAGATAACGAGCGCTCAAACTTCGCCCTTGAACGCAGAGGTTTATGAGTGGCCGCCCATCCAGGCGATCACATGACACTCCAATGAAAACACAGTAACGTTAGCGTACAGATATCACGGAACCTACCTTGGCTAGCCTGAGCGATATGACGGACAGCTCTGACTTCGCCGAGTTACGGCATGGCTCCACTGCAGCCATTAACCTCAGCAATCTCCATCAGCCATCATTTTCACATTCTACCGTCTCCATGGCAGCCATCGCCATCATCAATAAATCTCACGGCATACTGTTGTATTTTTCAAACTCACTTGGATGTCAACTGCTTTGTTTTCACTCAGTAGATTAAGCAACAATGCTCTGGTTCAGTTGTACCCAGCTAATATAGCTAGCTAGCTAGACTGTGATGACATAGCCAATGTGAATAGCTGCCCACTTTATAATTTCTATGGAGTTAAATGAGAAAAAACAAGCAGAACAACTACATTTGTCATTAGAATGAATTCACTATATGGGATTGAACGCACGTGTCAACCATCGAGAAATGAACCTCTGCGATTCTTTAACTTTGACACTGCCATCGAACGTGACGTGACGGCTACATTGGAGCCACTGTCATTGTTCCCTCAGTGTCCTCTGCTGTCTATCTCTCTTGCTTACACAATTCTTCCTCTGTTCAAAACTGTAAGGTTGTATTTCTTCATCAAAATCGTAAAGCTTGTCCTCTAAATTGGCGAAGTCAGGGCTGTCCCTCATATCGCTCAGGCTAGCCAAGGTTGGTTCCCTGATATCTGTACGCTAACGTTACTGTATTTTCTGGGAGTGTCATGTGATCGCCTGGATGTGTGGCCGTCCATAAACCAGTCTCTGCGTTCAAGGGTGGAGTTTCAGCGCCTGTTACGTTCTGGGAAACAGGCTGGAGTTAGAAAATGGTGACGTAACAATGGCTTCAACTGGTTGCCTTTAAGCGCTCTTACATGGAAGTTGGTGCCAGTTCGAACTCTCCGAATTCAGACCGATAGCCAGGTCAATATTTTCGCTGGACACACCTTCCCACCTTAAAACTGGAGAGTCCCAGCCGGTTGGTGAATAGTTTAAATGGATTTTGATAATAGACATGTCAGGCCCAAAGAAATTGATGATGATTCTGGTGGGACTTTTACCATTTATGGACAATGCGACTGACATTTTTCGGTGCCGTTGACCATAATCAAATGCTTTCATTCATATCGTTTGAACGACCAAGTGCCGTTAAAAAGCAAATTGTATGGGTTTGTGCTATTTGCTTATGATAGCTACATCATACTAACATCATATGGGGACCAGTAAAGGCTTAGAACACACTAGCACTTAGTTCTTGTTTTATTAACACTGCTCTGAAGTGGAAAAATTTTCTGTGAGAAATGTATTGCCGAGTTCACGTGCACATACTCCCTGTTGAACATGGTTTAGCTGGATGACACAGCTAAAGCTTTGACCAGCTCAGACAAGCTATCAGCACTAGCTGGTTGACTGGCTCATAGCCAGCTAGACCTGCTTCACGACCAGCTTGGCCATGCTGGTTCACCACCTCATACCCAGCTAAAACAGCTTTGCCTGAAGGCAAAATGCATGTTTCATATCTGTGCATGAGAGGCTGAGTTGTTTGTGTTTCCCTGCAGCTTGTGTGGACCACTGAGTCGACGCTTTAAAGGCAGTTTTGTGGAACAAAGGCAGAGGGCCGTTTTAGCAGCACTTTGGGAGCTGCTGCAGTGGCCGGCTGTTTTATGGGGGGTCTGGGAGCGCCGGGCTCCTCTAGAGAGCGATGCGTCCGTCAGAGCCATGGCACAGTTTACCTTTTCTGCCCCGCTGCGGTGGGGTTACGACCCAGAAGACCTTTCAGAGGGACCCAGGCCTGTCTGCGAGGTCCTGTGGCAGGGTGAGTTAGGGTAACAGAGGAGGGTGAGCAGGGATGAAGGACTCACGCAGGGTCACAGGGGTGTGAAGAGCGGGTCCTGGCTCCTCGGCAGAACGGCCTCTGCACTGATCTCAGGCTGAGCTGCCAGCTAGTCTTTGGTGTACAGCAGATCAGGGCCGCCTGCGCAGTGTGTGACATGGCTTGCTTGCAGTCACAGGCGTTCGGGTTCGAGGGGCTTCTTATTTCATCTGCAGTTTGTAGCCAATCGACCTTATTGACTTCCAATGAGCTCATATTCCGCCATCTGTCTGCATCATTCCAGGTCATTTAACAGTTATTATATTAACAGAGTGAGTTCACTGCCGACCCAGTACGAGAACCCGCCCTCGCCACCCCAACTGCCATATCTCCCCTCTCCATCTGGCAGGGCCGGCTGGTGTTTCAGCCCCAGCGCAGAGCCACAGCACTCCAGCCAGCATAGGGCCAGGGCTCTTTTCTGACAGCACCCATCACTGTGTGCTGTGAGCCTACTAAGCAAGGCACAGGGCTGGTTTATGCTGTCTTATGTTGTTATTCTGTATCTATTTATGTTGCTGGTTTGTGTTTTACTGGTTTGTACTCGTTTATGTTGTCTAGGTTTGTGCAGGTTTATGTTTCGGTTTGTGCTGTTTCTTTGTTGTATTGATTCGTACTGGTTTATGTTTGTGTTGATCTGTTTTTCTGTGTTGAGTTGTTGGATTACTCAGTGTTATTTCAGCGCAGATTATGGAGTCCAGCTCCATGTGGATTGAGATGAAGAGCGGATTCTGCCTCAGTGTGGATTGTGATGAAGAGCAGATTCTGCCTCAGTGTGGATTGGGATGAAGAGCAGATTCTGCCTCAGTGTGGATTGTGATGAAGAGCAGATTCTGCCTCAGTGTGGATTGTGATGAAGAGCAGATTCTGCCTCAGTGTGGATTGTGATGAAGAGCGGATTCTGCCTCAGTGTGGATTGAGATTCTGGCTCAGGTTGGTTTGGGATGAGGAGGACATTAGGGAAGAGTATAGATTTCAGATAAATGAGCGTCTGACACGCAGTAATTATGGAGGAACCGCACGCGCCCACGCTTCCCGCTGCATCGATCAGGGGTGTCTCTTTCCTCTGTCATAATGCCGGCTCCCACAGATCCATTGCGTGGAGGATGTTTGCACTTATGGATCTGTTTACCTAACACAGTGATTGCCTCTGTGGAGATTGCGAACACCTGGATGTGGTTTACTTAGAGCCGGGTTTTATTTGCAGTCGCGTATCTCTCTTTGTCCTTTCTGCTCTCTACGAAGGGCAGTTTCCACCCGAACGGCCTGTTTTATACTTCTGCTGATAGTGTTCAGGATGGAGCTTCTTCAAACAGCAGAGTGAGGGAGGGAAGAGGGGGGGCTTCAAAACAGGCCTCCGTCTGTCTGTCTGTCAGTCTGGAGAAATACTACACTGCTGTTACCCCCTTGAGGACAGCGCTTACTTTGAATTTGATCATTTAACTGTGCCTGGGGAGAGTACATTATGATGGTGTTGTGAGCGTTGTTGTGTGTGATGCTGTGTGTGTGTCGCCCGTTGGTCCCAGTCTGTCTGTGTCCCAGTTGACTGATGAAGATGACTCAGTGATGACTGAAGAAGATGACTCAGTGATGACTGAAGAAGATGACTCAGTGATGACTGAGGAAGATGACTCAGTGATGACTGATGAAGATGACTCAGTGATCAGGATTGTGACCATCATTACCAGGGTAGTGAACTGTGAATGTACAATATCCAGTGCTTATTTTTATGCTCATCTTGAAGCCAGAATATTCCCTGCTTTTGGATTATTTAAACACAGATAAGTCCTAGAATGTCAGTACTATAATTTTCCTCTTTTTTCCCTTGCTCGCTTCAAATTTAGGTACGCCTCTTGGAATAGGACCACATGAGTCACGGTCGTGATTCACGGTCACGGTTATAAAAGCGGGAGAGAGAGGCACTGAGCTTTGGCAGTGAACAGCAGCCATATGGACCGTGTGACAGAAGATATTTTTATTTTGCTGAAATGGTGCGTCCGCAGATGTGAGTCATGGTTGGACCGGCAGGAGTTGTTCGCTGCACAAGACAGAGATTTTTTCTTAAAAAAAATTTATAACCCTGGGGCTGCACAGCCATTTTGGTGTCTTGCATGTTAGTTTGTGTCTCTGTGTACCTGTTGTTGGATGTCTCAAATGTTAGTTTGTGTCTCTGTGTACCTGTCATTTGGTGTCTTGGATGTCTGTTTGTGTCTCTGGAGGTGAGTTGCCCTTGGGCTGATAACACGGCACTGGTGTAAAACAGAATCACCCATCAACCCACTTCCCTGTTCTGACACCAGCGCTGTCTGTAGCCTAGTGGCAACGGTACATGACTGGGACCCGGAAGGTTGGTGGTTCAAGCCCCGGTGTAGCCACGATAAGATCCCTTGAGCAAGGCCCTTTGCTCCAGGGGGGATTGTCCCCTGCTTAGTATGTGTGTGTTTGAGCTGTGTGTGTGTTTGAGCTGTCTGTATGTGTATATGTGTGTTTGAGCTGTGTGTGTTTGTGCATGAGTGTGTTTGAGCTGTGTGTGTTTGTGTATGTGGAGCACATACTGATCTTGACCTAGCCCTGACCTGTGGCCACTAAACACACCACACATACTCCAGTCTATCTTAGCAATACTGACAGCTTGGAGCTGTGTAGCACAGCATAGTGCATACTGGGCATAGTAGGCCAGTTTGCCAAGCAGTAAAGAAAGGCACTGTTCACAACAAAAGCAATGCCATTTTTTATGGTGTTTTTTTACTGCCAAATGTCTAGAGCAGAGTAATTACGTCAATGTGAGACCGCGACTCCTTCAGCTCTCATGCACATTTCCTTTTCTCTCACACAAAAACATGTACGTACAGTACTGTGCAAAAGTCTTAGCCACCTGTATAACATTGTGTACAGATAAGGTTCTTTCAAAAATAATTAAATGAAAGGTCCTGTAAGAAACCCCCCAAATACACCAAAAGGCGGAAGTATCCGAGAAGTGAAAGAAACACGTGTAGTCTGACCAATGCTACTGGAACAGGGTTCATTTTATTTTGTTCTCGTTTATCTGACTCCAAAAGATAAGTTCTAACAGTTCAACAAAAGGAACTGCAAATGTCCGCCAATAGTGTGGCTCTATATGATCGCTATTTATTTGTATAGGCGCGGACGTGCCTGTGGTCTGTATAGCCTACAATGATACACTTAGTATGTATCTTGTGACGGCACTGGTGTATAGGCGAGTGACTATGGGGTGCAGGTATCCTAGGTTGTCTATGTCCGTTAGGACTCTAAACTGCTAAGTGTACAGTGGTGTGAGTCAAGAGGATGCAGGTTCAAATGAATACAATTTATTCAACAAAGTGCATTGCAGAAATAGAATGACAATGTGTTACAAGAATTACAAGTTGTAATATGACTGGCTATACGCAAATGTTGTGCAGGAAATCGTATTAGCGAGTCTCCTCAAACTATTCCACGTTTCCCTCTATATACCCAGGGTTTACAGGAAAAACAACAAATCATCAAATAAAGAGTCACAAGATGGCGGTAACAACAATGGCCCTGCTGATGTTATCTCTGTATGACTAACAAATCTGGTTAACCCTTGTAGCACAACTGGATGCCGCTGACTCACAGGTAACTTGCATTACCTGTGGTTTATTCCTACAGGATCTTTATTCAGCAACCAGTGTACCACACCACCAATGACACCAAACTATTTCCCACATGATTAGTTATCTAAAGACACCAAACGCTGTATGTGGAGAACCCATGGTTTATACAGTGCTATTTCAACTCATCAGTTCTGGGAGCATTCCACTGAGGTGGCAGAAATGCGCAGAGGCAGCACAATGATGGGAGCAATAGTCCTGTATTGACGAGCACTGTCTTTTCATCAAGCCTTGCTGACCCTGTGTCAACATGGTAAATACAGTCTGTTTCCTTTTGGGGGTCTGCAGAGAGGCACACTAATGTAAAATTCCCTACAGCTAAATAAATGTACTATACATTTAACATTACATTTGAGTAATTTGGCAGAATAGTTCAAAACTGAATCAAATCAATATTATTGTGACCACCCTTCGGCGTTAAAACTGCATCACTTCTCTGAGATATAGAACCGCAGGACAGCGTTGGTAAAGACAATCAGCAGGGAGGTTGTTCCAAGCATGTTGGAGACCTTGCCACAGTTCTTCTGCAGACTTCGGTTGGCTCCTTGCTTCTGATCTCAGACAGCCTTGATCAAGTTTTTATGTAAAAAGTAGTAAATTGCTTACAGTAATATATTGCTTTTAAAAATTAAATTCAGAAATGTCTCTGCAAAATTAAATCTTTTGGAAAATAAATATTTGGAAATCTCAAATGTGTTCTTTTATAGTAACACACACAAAAAAAGAAAACTTATATATAATAAAGTCTCGGGTGCCTAAGACTTCTGTGCAGTACTGTATGCACCCGGTCATGGGAACTTCCCCGTTCTCACTCAAGTTTCCTCTGCTTGCTCTCGGATGTTCTGCGCAAAATCAAAGGTCCGAAACCAATGAGAGTTGGCTGTGGGTTTTGATGAATGAAATTGTTGGGTCCGCTGGCCCTCTAAAGAGCAGAGCCACTGATTCAGGAAGAGAGAGGGATCAGCTGTGTGCGCTGAGCAGGTCTGTATGTGTAGTTTAGCGCAGTGCAGCAGGTCTGTATGTGTAGTTTAGCGCAGTGCAGCAGGTCTGTATGTGTAGTTTAGCACAGTGCAGCAGGTCTGTATGTGTAGTTTAGCACAGTGCAGCAGGTCTGTGTGTGTAGTTTAGCGCAGTTCAGCAGGTCTGTGTGTGTAGTTTAGCGCAGTGCAGCAGGTCTGTGTGTGTAGTTTAGCGCAGTGCAGCCGGTCTGTATGTGTAGTTTAGCACAGTGCAGCAGGTCTGTATGTGTAGTTTAGCACAGTGCAGCAGGTCTGTTTGTGTAGTTTAGCGCAGTGCAGCAGGTCTGTATGTGTAGTTTAACACAGTGCAGCAGGTCTGTATGTGTAGTTTAGCGCAGTGCAGCAGGTCTGTATGTGTAGTTTAGCGCAGTGCAGCAGGTCTGTATGTGTAGTTTAGCACAGTGCAGCAGGTCTGTATGTGTAGTTTAGCACAGTGCAGCAGGTCTGTATGTGTAGTTTAGCGCAGTGCAGCAGGTCTGTGTGTGTAGTTTAGCGCAGTTCAGCAGGTCTGTGTGTGTAGTTTAGCGCAGTGCAGCAGGTCTGTGTGTGTAGTTTAGCGCAGTGCAGCCGGTATGTATGTGTAGTTTAGCACAGTGCAGCAGGTCTGTATGTGTAGTTTAGCACAGTGCAGCAGGTCTGTTTGTGTAGTTTAGCGCAGTGCAGTAGGTCTGTATGTGTAGTTTAGCGCAGTGCAGCAGGTCTGTATGTGTAGTTTAACACAGTGCAGCAGGTCTGTATGTGTAGTTTAGCGCAGTGCAGCAGGTCTGTATGTGTAGTTTAGCGCAGTGCAGCAGGTCTGTATGTGTAGTTTAGCGCAGTGCAGCAGGTCTGTATGCGTAGTTTAGCACAGTGCAGCAGGTCTGTATGTGTAGTTTAGCACAGTGCAGCAGGTCTGTATGCGTAGTTTAGCACAGTGCAGCAGGTCTGTATGTGTAGTTTAGCACAGTGCAGCCGGTATGTATGTGTAGTTTAGCACAGTGCAGCAGGTCTGTATGTGTAGTTTAGCACAGTGCAGCAGGTCTGTATGTGTAGTTTAGCGCAGTGCAGCAGGTCTGTATGTGTAGTTTAGCACAGTGCAGCAGGTCTGTATGTATAGTTTAGCACAGTGCAGCAGGTCTGTATGTGTAGTTTAGCACAGTGCAGCAGGTCTGTATGTGTAGTTTAGCACAGTGCAGTTCAGCAGAGATTAAACAGAGCTGGCAGGCCATTATTTGAGTCTCTTTGTATTAGTCCACTTAGTTCACCTGATCGGGCCTCAGCCTTAATGAACTGAGTGCTCGCACACCGGCACCGCCCTGGTTCAGCAGAGATTAAACAGAGGCACCGCCTGGAAGCCAAACCTGTCAGGAGCCCACTTTATTATCTTTTCAAAAAGCTGCCTTCTCACGCCACATTTCATATCCTCAGAGAGAAGCAGGCTAGAGAAGAGAAGTGGTATTTTCTCCCGGGCAGTTTCCATTGTTCAGCTCAAAGTGACAAATCAGTGCAAATGGCTCTGAGATTCAGGCCTCAAAATGAACAGCACAGGGAGAAATAAAGTTCTGCAGAACCCATCTGAGCCTGACGCTGTTAGAGGGGATCCAATGTCTCAGCTTATCCACAGAAAATAAACAAAAATCACCATCAAGAAAGAGCATACTACATGGCACAACCTAATCAATTCACAAACTACAGCTTAACCCATTCACAAACTACAGCCTAACCCAATCACAAACTACAGCCTAACCCAATCACAAACTACAGCCTAACCTAATCACAAACTACAGCCTAACCCATTCACAAACCACAGCCTAACCCATTCACAAACCACAGCCTAACCCATTAACAAACTACTGTCTAACCCATACACAAACTACAGCCAAACCTGTACACAAACTACAGCCTAACCCATTTACAAACTACAGCCTAAGCCATTCACTACCTACAGCCTAGCTCATTCACAGACTACAGTCTAACCCATACACAAACTACAGCCTAACCCAATCACAAACTACAGTCTAACCCATTCACTAACTACAGCATAGGCTATTCAAAGACCACAGCCTAATCTATTCATGAACTACAGTCTTACCAATTCATATACTGCAGTCTAACCTACTCACAAACTACAGTCTAACCTATTCATAAACTATGGAAATAAAGGACTAATACACCCATCATAGCCCATAATACGCACTTTGTGAGTTGGAGACTGTGTGTGTGTGTTAGAGAGGGAGTGTGAGAAGGGTGTATGTTATTTGAGAAAGAGGCTCCATACAGCCATTTCCATTTGAAGCTTGGGGTGGGGGGTGGAGGTGGGGGTGGAATGTTCTCTGTGGTCAGGTGGGCCCTGAAGATGTGGTCTGAATCAGGGACTTCAGCAGAAATGTGCAGCAGTGAGAAATGTAGCTGCTCCACTGAAAGCTGACACCCGCATTCTCCTGTATCTGAGCAGAGTCTATCTGCTTTCACGCCAAAGAGCGGAGGGCTTCTGGAAACCACACCCCTGCCCCTCCCACCCCCACGCTATCGTGCTCTCCGCACTTTCACACCCCTGCCATTTGCAGATGAGTCGTGTTCACATCAGACGGGATATTTTCAGCAGCAGTGATGTCATAACACTGTCATATGACCAGGCTGTATGCGGCATGCTGTGTCAGGGTTTAGGGTATATTAATATCACAGTGTATGCAGTTGCAGTTTTAATAAGGGGTTTAAAGTATATACTGATCTCATAGTGTATACTGTTACAGTTTTAATAAGCAGTGTAGGGTATATACTATTGTCACAGTGTATACGGTTACATTACATTACATTACATTAATGGCATTTGACACTCTTATCCAGAGCGACATACAGTTGATTAGACTAAGTAGGAGACAGTCCTCCCCTGGAGCAATGCAGGGTTAAGGGCTTTGCTCAAGGGCCCAACGGCTGTGCGGATCTTATTGTGGCTACACTGGGATTCGAACCACCGACCTTGCGGATCCCAGTCATTTACCTTAACCACTACGCTACAGGCCGCCCGTTAATAAGCAGGGTAGGGTATATACTATTGTCACAGTGTATACTGTTACAGTTTTAATAAGCAGTGTAGGGTATATACTATTGTCACAGTGTATATATACTGTTACAGTTTTAATAAGCAGTGTAGGGTATATACTATTGTCACAGTCCGGTAGAAAACACAAAGTAATTCAGGACAATGACAGTGTAACTCCATTGGATACAAGAAAGAACCTGAAATACTTAATCATTTTATTGCAAGAGACAAACTGTGCCATCATGACTTGGAAAGAGAAGCAAAAGCTTTTATGAAAATTGATTTAATGGAAATGAAAATGATCATTCATCTTCCCCCTGCCTTCCCAGCTTCAACCCCACGCATGTAGTTCACCTTGAACTTTAGTGGAGAAGTGTGTGTGTGTGCGTATGTTAATGCGTGTGTGTGCATGTGTGTGTGTGTGTGTGAGTGTGACGTGTGTGTGTGTGGGGAGCTTTAAAGAGCTTTAAAGAATAATGAGAAGGCCCTGATTTCCCAGCCTTGTGGGGACAGGGAGAAAGATGGAGATGCCGGCAGGCCCTTGCTCTCTAACACACGGACGGCACATGGGAATAATCATATCCATTTGTTGATTCATCCAATATTTATACAGCACGTCCATTCTGCATGGGGAGGGGCTGGGTTGGGGAGGGTGGTCTCGTTTTCCTCAGAACAACATCATGTGTGCTCCGGAGTCCCGACCCAGGTTCCCATGGGAGAAGGCCCCAGACCGTGGGGCGGGGGTGGGGATGTCATGTGCTCAATACTGCTGCTCATTTTCAGGGAAATCCCTCATCCCTTCGGGAGCGTGTTAACCCTTCTGTGTTTTCAGGGTTCCAGTCCAGATACTCATTCCACTGGAAAACAGGAAGTCTACCCTAGAATTTAAAGAATTTTACTCAAGATTTGTGATCACTGATTTTATATGGATTTGCACTCCCTGATTTTGAAAGGATTTGTGATCACTGATTTTATATGGATTTGCGATCACTGATTTTAAAGGGATTTCTATGCAGGATTTACTTCCATGCTGTAGGTGTGTGTAAGAGTATGTGTTAATGTACACACTTAAACTAACACACACACTCTCACATACCTACACTAACGCAGACTCTCTCACACACATCTACACTGACACACACTCTCACACACACCAACACTAACACACACTCTCTCACACACATCTACACTGACACACACTCTCACACACACCAACACTAACACACACTCTCTCACACTCCGACTCTCAGTCTTTGCATTTAGCAGGCACTGTTATCCAGAGTGTGTGTGTGAGTGCAGGCATCAACGGCCATATTTTCCAGCTGGCGTCTCCGGAGTTGTGAGCCGCCATGCTGTTGATTTAGCATTTTCCGGACGATCCTGTTGCCTCTGGTAATTTCTGGACTCACAGCACACTGAAGTGGGAGGAGCCGCTGCTCATGGTGTGTCAGTCAAGAGCGAGCAGCTCATTGCCAGTTTGGTGTGGCTCATTGCCAGTTTGGTGTGGCTCATTGTCAGTTTGGTGTGGCTCATTGCCAGTTTGGTGTGGCTCATTGTCAGTTTGGTGTGGCTCATTGTCAGTGTGGCTCATTGTCAGTTTGGTGTGGCTCATTGTCAGTTTGGTGTGGCTCATTGCCAGTTTGGTGTGGCTCATTGCCAGTTTGGTGTGGCTCATTGCCAGTTTGGTGTGGCTCATTGCCAGTTTGGTGTGGCTCATTGCCAGTTTGGTGTGGCTCATTGTCAGTTTGGTGTGGCTCATTGTCAGTTTGGTGTGGCTCATTGCCAGTTTGGTGTGGCTCATTGCCAGTTTGGTGTGGCTCATTGCCAGTTTGGTGTGGCTCATTGTCAGTTTGGTGTGGTTCATTGTCAGTTTGGTGTGACTCATTGCCAGTTTGCTGGAGCTCATTGCAGTGTTCTGGTCAGACGGGTCCACATTTCACCATTTTGTCATCCACCTGCTCAACCAGGGCTGGCAGAAGCGCTGGGCAAACGGGGCAATTGCCCAGGGCACCAGACCACTAGGGGGTGACGCACCATGACGAGCTTTGCTAAAATTAAGAGCACAATCATTGAATAATTGATGGCTTCGCCAAGAGCAGGGAATTACATGAACATTTTCATACTCATTATTAACGGTCATCACAATGAGACATTCAAATCCCTGTGGTACTAAATATGGAAAGTGTGCACAGCCAATAGTGGAAAAGCTTGGAAGAGCTAGCTCTAGTGCAGCAGTGACTAGCCTAGCTTCAGAACATAAAGACCTTAGTCTAGCTAGCTGTAGTGCAGCAGTGACTAGCCTAGCTTCAGAACATGAAGACCTTAGTCTAGCTAGCTCGAGTGCAGCAGTGACTAGCCTAGCTTCAGAACATAAAGACCTTAGTCTAGCTAGCTCTAGTGCAGCAGTGACTAGCCTAGCTTCAGAACATAAAGACCTTAGTCTAGCTAGCTCTAGTGCAGCAGTGACTAGCCTAGCTTCAGAACATAAAGACCTTAGTCTAGCTAGCTCGAGTGCAGCAGTGACTAGCCTAGCTTCAGAACATAAAGACCTTAGTCTAGCTAGCTCTAGTGCAGCAGTGTCTAGCCTAGCTTCAGAACATAAAGACCTTAGTCTAGCTAGCTCTAGTGCAGCAGTGTCTAGCCTAGGTTCAGAACATAAAGACCTTAGTCTAGCTTAGCTCTAGTGCAGCAGTGACTAGCCTAGCTTCAGAACATAAAGACCTTAGTCTAGCTAGCTCTAGTGCAGCAGTGTCTAGCCTAGGTTCAGAACATAAAGACCTTAGTCTAGCTTAGCTCTAGTGCAGCAGTGACTAGCCTAGCTTCAGAACATAAAGACCTTAGTCTAGCTAGCTCTAGTGCAGCAGTGACTAGCCTAGCTTCAGAACATACAGAGCAGACTGATGGAAAGGCTGACGATGAGGAGGGTATTTAACTGCACCCACAATCACAGGTGCCAGGAGTGCCAGCAGATGAAGACAGCACTGAATCAACAAATTAGTCTGTAGTGTTTGCCATTGAAGAGCAATGTTTGCCCAGAAAAGTTCAGATGATGGCCCAGCAATACTACCAGAAGAGAGCTACAAGCAAAACGTTTTTCTCCCCCTGGTTGATGCAGTCTTACCGAGAGATATTCACAGCCGGATATTTTTTACAAATTGTTTGGATTTCTCTCCGGTGCCGAGGAGATGCAAACAGCGATCAGAGATGCAACACACTGCATGACAGTGCCTGCATCTTGCAAAGGATCGCTGGAGCCTATCCCAGCATACATTGGGCGAAAGGCAGGAATACACCCTGGGCAGGTCGCCAGTCCATCACAGGGCACACACACCATTCACTCACACACTCAATTTAGACTCTCCAATCAGCCTAACCTGCATGTCTTTGGACTGTGGGAGGAAACCGGAGTACCCGGAGGAAACCCACGCAAACACTGGGTTTTGCTTTACCCCTCTGTCTTGTTTGGAACCATAGTTTATCGACCTGTTTTGGCTTTTCGACTTTCGTTTCCAGATTCTCTTTTTGTTTGGCTTGCCCGCTTATTATCGGCCCTTTGCCTTTGCCTGTGACTTCGACTTTGTTTTGGATTATCCCTGCTATCTCTGTTTGCTGGTGCACTGAACCTCTGCCTGGACACTTATTTACTAAAAATGCCTATTCCCGGCTGATTCTGTTTGCTGGCTATCAACCTCAACCTGTATACTATGCCAAGTCTACAATAAAAACTCTGAACTCTACTTTGTGGTCTTGCTATTGGGTCTGTTGTTCTGGATCCTGACAGTCAAGAGCTATCCCAGCAATGCGTGTGATTCACCCATTGACATGCTTAGGTACAGCTACCAGGAAAATGTTTTGGATTTGCACCCAAATCTTAGTGTTGCCCTGCGCATATTGTTAACTATGCTTGTAACCATTTGCATCTCAAACTAGTGCTATCTGCAATTGAAAATGTCACAAGATCGTTTGAATGGATTGGCCAAAATTTCAATTGAGCACCAAATCTGTCGCAAATTGAATTACTCCAAGATGATTGAAGAGATCTCAGCAGCCAAAGCAAGAAAGCTCCTCTTTAAAATGATGTGTCAACGGTATTCATTCATTACACCTGTCTTAAGTCAAAAATAGGGGTCAATATGTGATAAATTGCCTTTTTTTTATCTAAAGAATTGAACATGAGCATGTTCCTATTTTTCCCAGAGCGCTGGATTGTCTTCCCTGGCCATGTGCTCAACCCGGGTCTCAGGTTTCAGTAATTAACAGTTTTTGTTTATTATATGCTGTTCAGTTTGTCTTTGATATTGCTAAATCCCACAAGCAGGAAAATGCATTGCTTATATTTATTGTTCACTATTTTTTTATTTCTTTGTATTGTATTTATTTCTGTATTTATTTCATTGTAGACTGTCATAGCTCGGGTACGGTATTTTGTTCTTTTTCTTACACCCTCTTGTAATGAGAAGAATGGCATAACGCAACAATCTTTTCATTTGAATTATGTGACAGTAGTTAAAATGATACAGTAGTGTTTACTGGCACAAATAACGGATAGACTGCATTTGTTTGACAATGAATCAAATATTTTGCAACAATTTTATCTCTTGGCATAAGTAATATGTAATTACTGTAATATCAATGTATATGTATTCCCATTTGTTTTAAACAAGCAATGATCATTACACTTACCATGAGCAGTCTATCGTGCAGTTAAGGGAACTAAACTGCATAGTGTTTTTAAAAAAATGTTTTGCCATTACTGTACATGCAAGCTGCATTTAGTGCATTTGATATCTCCTAGCATATCTTCCTCACTAATATCATCCATTTGTGCTCAGTGTCAAGAGACCGTAAACAACAGGACGTGACTTCAGTGGCCACGCCCAGGACGCTGCACTACGTGCCCGGAGACTGCGCCAATGCGCTGCGCAAAGTCGATTCCGGAAATTATGGCCCAAAGGGTTAGACAACGATGAATCACATCCCATAGTTAATACATAATTTACAGAGAGGTATTAAACACACAAACCTAAAGCATGAAGTTAAGTGCCATAGCAGGTGCCAGAGGGATGCTCAAATGTAGTGCTCCAAGTAGTAAATGGGTTTGAGGATGTAGTTTTAGATGCAAGTTCCGATGCAATTTTAAACAGGTGTGCTTTCTGCTGCAGAAGATATTTCAGTCTGCAGCGGAATCACTGTCTCCCATACACCTAGACTAGCACAAGCTCTGTCACACACACACACACACACACACACCCACATGCTTACTGTCACACACACTCACGCACTGTCCCACAAACTAAGTGTAACACCCACTCTATTCCACACACTGATTCTGACACAAACTTTTACACACACACAACTGTAAAAATGACAAAAATTCACTGCTTCAAAGACTCTCTCAGACTCACACTAACAGACTCACAGACTCAAACAAAGTCACAGACCAACACAGACTCTCAGACTCACAGACTCACACAGACTCTCAGACTCACACAGACTCACAGATTTACAGACTCACACAGACTATCAGACTCACAGACTCACACAGACTCTCAGACTCACACAGACTCACAGATTTACAGACTCACACAGACTCTCAGACTCACACAGACTCACAGATTTACAGACTCACACAGACTCTCAGACTCACACAGACTCACAGATTTACAGACTCACACAGACTCCCCAAAAAACATGAAGCAGCCTTGAGATGCTGACAGGTTAACTGCCATGTCCTGGCTGTCTGGATCAGGCGAGCTGAATCCAGCTTACGCAGCTGTAAATCTCTGACTAATGTCTCCCGTGAGGTAAAAAATGGCTGCGCATGGTCTCACATCCCGTGCCCCTGTTTCCTAGCCCTTCTTTATGTATTAACTTTGTTCCTGTGTTTTTTGTTTTTTATCTCTGTTCACTTCCCGTAGCCCATTAAGGGGTTTGTAGCGCAGTGGTTAAGATACATGACTGGGACCCGTAAGTTGGTGTTTTGATCATCGGTCTAGCCACAATAAGATCCGCACAGCCCTTTTGTTATGTGTCCTGACCATACTTTTTGGATGATCTGTTATTGGACTTTTGTGTGTGTGTGTGGATTTTTGGACTGATCCTCTGCCTGCCTCTTTGGCTACAAACTTGATTATCTACTTTGTTTCCATTGCCTGTATCGACCCCAAACTGTTTAATAGAAACACCTTCTTTGCCAAGAATTGGGTTGTGATTGGTTTCTCTGTCCACGTTCCTGACAGCCAGGGGCAGCAATCGCACCTGTAATCCTACAGGGGGTGCACTGCTTTGGCCAGGATGCATAAAGTCATTCTGAAATATACTGTGGTTTTGAGCTATTACTTCAGAATAATCCATTATTGTGTCTTTGTAGCCAAAGAAATCCCTTCAGAAATATAAATGTGGGTCCTCCATAACTCCAGGCTCCTGAGTCAGGGACGGGTCTGTGGTTTGAGACATGGTTTGGTGATCCCTCTGAGAAAGAAAGGAGAGGGGAATGGAATGTCCTGCATAAT